>NW_017100095.1:172298-185467 GCF_001412225.1 Nicrophorus vespilloides | reverse complement strand
AACAGCTGTCACCAAAAAACGTTATGTTATAAACTTTTGGTTGCGAAATGACAGCTATCACCTTATGTGATAGAAATAAACATTGGACAATCGTGCGTTGGTCGTGTCAACAAACTGGACATCAAACGTACTCCGTTTATAATTTCTGAATGGAGAGTTATGTAATTCGGTTTGCTAATTAAAGCACTCGACTGTGCTAATTAAAACGGATGCGGGGGCGAAAATTCCGGTGTATCGAATTTGTTTAGCGCAGCTGAATTCACTCAGCAACAACAAAAAAAAATGCAATATTACAAAAGTCCGTTCATTACATAAAAGCACGAGAATCTTTTGCAGAGCTTTAATTATCTAGCAACGTTTCCAAATTGAGTTCCATGTAATTTTACGGCCTCTCGCATGGACCATTTGAAGTAGTCCTCTTTTTTTTCTCATTCACTTTTTCACTTATTCATAATGAAATCTTTCTATTTAGAATTGGTGCAAATATTTGTACTATGCCTTCAAATGTTCAATTTAAAAAAATAGTTTTAAAATAAATTAAATCTTGAACTAAATTGAAACGATTCAATAAAATATCGCGTAATTTTACACAGTTTATTAAAGTACAACAGTAAATACCAAAATCCAAGAAAATACATATTTTCATGATTATTGACAAATTAAATAAAACGTAAGGACAGTACGCTTTCAATTCAATTTTAAAATTCTTTATTCAGTGTAGATATGCAGATACAATGGAGTACGCTTTCAATATGGACAATTTATTTATAGTAGTTTTATTGAAAGAGCCATAATTTTGTTTATAATTTGCCTTTACAGTTATGTAATTTGCACACGTGGTTACACATAAAACGTGAAGACAACAAAAAAAAAATGAAAAATCAGTCATTAATATTACTCAACCATGGTTAAACCAGAGGATGTGTGATATAAATCCACATTTTATGTATCGTAAAATATTTAAAAAAAAAAATATTTTATAAAATATAAAATACTAATAATGTGTATTTATTACCGAAATTCTCTCAAAGTATGAGAAACAACGTACACATCCATTAAAAGTATAAATTCAACTTATATTATAATCATCGCCACGGTTTAATTACGTTCTATTAGCATTGTATTAACGGATTCATCGCATTGCTTGCATAAGCATTGTTCGTGACAAAACCCTGCAGGTATTGTCCATCAGCAGTGCACGTGGAAGATTCGAGTAGACACATGCCACGTGAATTGTCATATGCATGGACGGCGATTTTATTGTTCCCAAATCGAAATCCATCCAAAATATTCGAATACAACCACAATGGCATTATTGTCGTCTACCAATGTATATACGTGCCGATGGCGTTGCATAATTGTAGCAGCTACAATTCGCAATCGCAAACTCGAAATGCTTCTAAAATTTTGCAATTTCCTAATTGAGGAAACTACGGAACAAATGGTAATTTTATTATTTCTCTGCATATGTTCCCAAATATTTCCAACATTTTCCAACGTAAAGTTCTAGTAATCGCATTACGTTCCAGCATCAACTAATTACATAAGTGTGCATTTGTACAGCATACGCGCGATTCTGCCAATTTGTTTTTTTCAAGGACATCGTCCTTTTATCCTTTTCCACAAATTTTCACTTTAATTTAATACACATGCAATATTCTGCGCATTCCTTAGACGTCTTTTATTCAAGTAATTGCTAAATATAAATAAAAATATTATATTGATTGTACAAAAAAAAGTTTGTTTATTCTCGCATTTATTATTTTTTCAATTACCTACGAAAATAAGTAAGATTTAATGGCTATTATTATTATATAATATAATAATTATATAATAGATGTGTTTTGAAAATGTGAGTGATTGGAAGAAGAAGAAACATAAAAAAAAACATAATTGAATCGTGTTTGGTAAATTGAAGCCAATAGTTTGGATTTCGGTATGAAGCCTATTGTTCATACACAATAAGATTAATTAATGGATCGGCCATATCGATTCATCAGTTTATATAATTCAATTACAGAAGGTCTGCTTGTGATTACATTTAAACTGAATTCGTATAATTAACGGTCATTTGCTCAATACACGGAGTTCGTTATGTTACAATTATTGTACAAATTGCTTAATGGTATCAATTTGCATTTATTCATTAGTTATTGTTAATTCGAGGATAACTGTTTCTTCCTTTGAAATGCCTAAATATATCATTCTGTTATTAATTGTAAAATTATAGTTGAAGTGCTTTTGCAAACAGGATTTAATGTGGGAGAAAATCTTGTTTTTATTTGTAGACAGATTTAATTTACATAAGCAGACGGTACTTATATTATATATCAAGGTTATTTTGATATTTAATATAAATTACCATACAAAACCAATTTAATACTCTTCAGCATTGGGTAGCGTTTTTATATGTATCCAATATTATATATTTGTTTGTTATAATTAGATTACTTTTGTTTGTATATCTCTTCTGTACTCTATAAAAATGATGGAATAATACATATATTTAAAGTTTAATCTTTATAGTTACATGATTTCTTAAGGGAATCGATAATTTTATAAGCTGTAAACACATCATATGCAATAAAATTATTTTACCTAGGTGTACGTTTGGTTGCATACATGCTATAACTAATGATTTCCAAAGAGCTACCTGCTTTTTTTTCACGTTTATTCTAGATTAATCGAAAGTTACGTAACTTTTTTTAAATATTTATTATTACTTAACAAGGGACGGTTATGCATTTCATTGTTCAATAAAAGTTACGTAATATTCATAAATAATGATATTCTGTTTTAACTTTTTCTAATTATACCAAATTATAGCTGAAAGCTGCACCTTGCAGACGAACACATTGGCAGCTTTCTGGTTTCAAATGTGTCTTTGAGGGTAAGGAGCATCTTCACGTTTGCATTAATTTCAGGATAACCACGCAGGATGACTACATAATTCAACAAGAATCGTAACTTCGAGCATTTCGATTTTGAATGCTCCTGAATATTACCGAAATTTTGTGCGATTTTCGAGATATTTTCTTAAAATTTAATAACAATCTTTGTAAAGTTGTTGTACTATTTCATTAGGATCTGATCAATATAACGAAATTGTTATAAGTAATATAATTGGCTATTAACATCTCAAACACAATAGCCAAAATAAAGATACAAAGATCATAATAATCTTATTCTTGATGTTTACTGGTATCATTGGATTAAATATTTTCGCATTTTATTTTAGTAAATGAAAAATCATAGAAGACAATTTGAATAATGTTTGACATTGATTAGCTTCAATTAGATTTAACACTTTTTCTACCATCAATTGATATTTATTGGACATTTATAAGAATATTAACACGGAGTGCAAGATGATATAAGAATATCAACTTTCGGCGGAAACATCGATAGGCAACGAAACGTACATCGGTGATAGTTTGTTGCCCATATAAATTATATTTGAATTCGAAATACAAAAAGTAAAATATGAAGAAATAAGCGATAAATACATCATATTAATTCTCTTAGTATTTGAAAAAACATTAAAGCATTTAAATAATTAATATTTAATACCATAATCTAATGGAGGTTTGAGTTAGAATTACAATTTTATAAGTTACAAAAATAAGTTTATTTCATCCAAAACTTAAATTTTACAAACAATAATATATATTCATATTTTCTCTAATGTAAATTAAAATACTGAACACTGGTCACTTAAAATTTGTTGCTTATCTCACTGGTATACTAAGATTCAACTAGATTTTAATCATGATGAGGAGTATCCTTTCCCTAGTAGCGATGAGATATTCATTTTTCACGTTTTTGGCAGTTGTTAAATGGACGTTGCAGAGCTAAAATAAACAATATTTTTGGATTACTACAAATACTTTTCAGAGTGAAAGCTTTACCTTATTTAAGTTCATTACAACACAATCCATTAATATTAAATATTCCATTTGGAAGTAATTGTAAATCGTGCAATATCACTTTCTTTCAGAGTAGATTCCTCCCTGCACTTGCGCAACAGTTTCAACTGAAAGAACAAATATATACTTAGATATGTAATTATTAAATTAAGTAAGAAATAAAGTGTCTAATAAGTATAAGTATTCTATATGACACGTGGAATCTAGCAAATTATAAAGAAATGCCATTATTTAGATAATAAAGAGCATATTTGTAAATTTGGTTGCCTATGCCGATTGTATGAAAACCAATAGGAAATCTTAAACAGATAAGCACACAATTAAATTAGGAAAAAATACAATAATTTGTAGTATTTAAATGTTAATAAATTTCTTATATGCGGCCAGCAGGAATGTTAAAATTTGTTGTAAAATATATATTTTTAATATTTACTATTTTATAATAGTAATTAAAAATAGTTTGAAAACTTTAACATATTTGACTTGCTTAGGTATTGAAGATTAATAAATATAATTATTTTAAATAATTATTCATTTATTTATTTTCTTTATAAAACAAGTATTATAACAATAATATTCATGTTCACAACATGTATACAATAATATATATGTACAGCAAAAAGACCTGTTGGTAAAAAAGTTAACAAAAGTTCAAAAACCTGGTAAACAAATTAGTACCTCGTACACGGTTCTTCGACAATCATTTATCTTCAAATTGATTTACAATACGAGTGCGCCCTATGTGCCATTGAGAATCGCGCGAGAAGGAGGCATGAGCCATCCATTCTCAAAAAACTTGCGTATAAAAATAGTTTCGGGCATACTTGTAGATATTTTCCTTTTTCCATCAAACAAACATAATCTGCGGAGGCGAACAAATAAAATTGTGGGTCGTCTTCGCACAATTCCAAGCTGAGCCATTCTTGAAACCACACGAAGCCATTAGGAACTAGTGCATTCCAACATGTTACTTATCTTTGAGCCAAAATTGCATAAACAAACCTAAAAGGGAAGGGAGGGACTACATGTTTTCTTTTGTTTATAAAATCTACAGTTACACTGATGAAATATTCTATCCTACCATATAATTATCTACGACAATTTTCCTTCACTAATTTACTGTAAAACATAATGTTTAATGAAACTAGGCTATCCTTTAATGTTTTCATTATTAGTCAGCTACATTGTTAGCAGAAACTACCTCTTATCTAATGTTTTTTCGGTATCTAAATATATTTACTACAATCGGATAATGTTTAAATAATGTTTCATTCATTACATTTAAATACTCAAAGAACGACCATTAAATTCAACCCGCGTTTGTTTTCCAGACTTAGCTGTGTAAATTCTGCGAACTCCTGTAGGCTTGCTTCAGTGACGCCGATTGATCTTCAAGGCTCTTCTTTAAGTTAACAATGGTGTTCAATAAAACCTGTTGACGAAGCGTTTCGCAGCTTTTCCTCTTGTTTTTATCACTAATAATGTAGTCATCTAAAATAAATATCTTAATTAGTCAATATCATTTCAATTAAGTGTCAACTTACCATAGGGTAAAGATTCGCGCAGTATATTAAAGGCGACTCCCTTAGATTGATTGGTGTATATCTTCCTTTTGACGGGTTCACTTTGAGGACAATTGTATTTACTTTTGTGCTTCGGAGTTTCAGGCTCGGAATCGGAGCTTAAGCTATCAGTCTGTTTGGTGCGGATCAGTTTCTTACGATATTTCGGACTTCGCCTAGCCGATAGATCAGTTTTTGATTGCCTCCTGGTTAAAGGTGAAGACTTCTTATTGCTGCGTAGAGGTAGCGGTGTGCCACGTACATCTTTGTCTAAGTCTCTCCTCAATAGAATTGGTGAATTGTTGTTAATAAACTTGGTGATGTGGTTACGTTTCGGACTGAATCTCGGAGAGAAGTTGGACGGAATTCGAGCGATGTGAAGGTTAGAGGTGTCCTCAGTTATTCTGTTCTTCACAAAGGCATCAGGTTTGGTGTTCTCAGTTCTGAGCAGTTCCACGCGCTTATTGGTTGGACCTGGTAATCTCCTCGGTGAAAGAGCGTTGGTCTTGATGTTTTTCAAAATATGTTCAGCCTCTACAATAAGCTCTTTATATTTCTTGTCAGCTTCTTTGTCGCGTTGATCAAAGAAGTGCACTGGATCTCTTGGTATGCTGACGGAGTTTGATCTCTTCCTAAATCGATCTTCAATAGCGAGCTTCGACACTTGATTAGTTTTCGTCTTGCGTGCTGATACTGGTGTAGCGCCAGCACTGCGCGTCCCATCGTTAAAGTTATGAATCTTCTGACGCTTCTTACCAGTGATCGATCGCCTCCTCTTCTCTGTTTTATTCTTAGGACTCAAGTCTTTCTGTGATCTTCTTGATGTTCTGCGACGAGAGCATCGCCTCTGCACTTCGAAGTTATAGTAAGTACAGTGACCAGTATTTTTGTCGTTATTGATGTTGAATTCCAAAAACGATCCATTATCTATGAAGTCGAATTCCGTTTCCAGCGGATCATCTTCGTCACCTCCATCCTGGCCGGTATCGATGTCGGTTTCACAATCAGTCGGATCGCTATCACTCAATATATCAGTTTCCTTTTCGTAGATATAACTCTCATCGTATTTGCCCATCATCTCGTTCAAAGTGCAATCATCTTCCTCATCACTAGCAGAAAGTACACGAGGACTACGACCCAACATCTTGAGATGAGATGATCCATCTCGGACTAAGCTCGCATCCCAATTTAAACTTGCTGCACTTAAGGAGGAGCAAGATGACGATGATAGAGAGTCGCATCGCGGCGGGCGGTTTATGGGGCTACATGGAACGGTTGGGCTTAAATACCTAACGGCGACGCTGAGGAAAAAAAAGGGGGGAAAACGTTATTTATGAGCGTCATCCTTGAGATGCTGATATACACACGGGCTATTCACTAAGCTTGTCCTCGGGGTGTTCGAATCCTGGCGACCCTGCAATCCCACGCAACTATTCCCAGGGCTTAAATTATTCCCAGGGACCCATGGATTCGTTCGTATTCGATTACGTTGCCTTGGTGATGTTATTCCCGACTCAGGCAACCGTGATGCATTTACCATTGTTGTTCCCCTAATAAAATCCTGTATCCAAACACATAAACATAAAATTGTTAAATCCAAAATTAATTAGGAACATCCACATTATCATCCAATTACATATAACCAATATAGATTGCTTTTAATTTAATAACATAAAAAATATATTAAACATAGATTGTTTTGAAGTACAAACAGCAATCACCTAACCGTACATCGTTATAACGTAGATCAATAATACGTACAAATAGATGTTCGTATGAACGTACAATTATTCGGCGGCTATAGCACATTCATGTTGTGTATTTCACTTCAAGTTCGGTATATTTATTTCTATGGAAAATCTATCTACAATCTATGTGAACGAAGTCATGTGTGTACCTAAATCGTAAATGCATTCTTGAATCAGCATTCGATTAACGTACATTCACTTAACGTAGGCAATTTGTTTGGATTTTGTACGTTAATTGAACACTGACTATACTATATAGATGTGGAAAGACAAGATAAGCGACGATGAGATAAATGTCCGGGGGATAATCTAAAAATAAAAGTTTTGCACTGGAAGCAGTAACGTGATTTACGCAAGTGGACGATATAATAAAATGAGGGGATGAGGCAGTAAAACTTACCATCGACGGTGGGGTGGACCCGTTAACTTGAACAACTGCCGTCGGCGGGCCTCGCTCCAAATCTCCATGGGACGATAAATTATCCCGAGGCGGTAGAGGTGTCAACTGTTGTTGTTTCTGTTGAAGAGGCGATGGTCTCGGAGTCGGAACTTCGGGCAGCCGCTTAGGAGTCTCGCCACCTCCGTGTCCAATAACCTCGGTGACCGTTTGTCGTTTATCAGCCTCTGCAGAGAAATATCGTATCCCTAGAGGAAGGAGCAACAAATCAACCATGCCTAGCTAGTAATAGCTGAAATATCCAAGAGAGACTTCAAAGAAACCAATTTCGAATAAATTCAGTACAGCAAAAAATGCTGGCTTTCTTCGTGCCTTTGACGGTGCGCCGCATTAGGGCCTTCTCGTTGGATTCCCTTTCCATCCGACATATCTCCGATGGAAAGCAGCAAAAAAAAAACATCGAATATCCAGACAATGGGAAAAATTTGTATACATGCTTTCCCCCGGACTCAAGCCAGTCTCGTCATCTACTTTAGCAACTTTCTAACACAACGGAAAATAATTGAAAAAAAACTCAGACGTACAATACAAATTTCTTTAATATAAAGAAATTAAATAAACAATACAAATATAAAATGTAACTTAAAACTATACAAAATAATAAATAACAATAATATAACAAAAATAAAATAACAAAAAACCAAATGGTCAAACTTTATACAAATATAAGAATTAACTTAAAACTAAAAATAACAATAATAAATTAAGAAGCGTTTACATGCTTTTACATTAAAATATAATAATACATTAAATAATTAGACATTCAATCAGAAATCCAACTAACTTTTCAGTTAGTGGAATCATTAAGAAAATTAATAGTGAAATGAATCCTCGATTAAAGAGAAGATACATTAAAAACCAAAGACATTGACTTGTAATTTCTTACAAAATCGTATATACAAATGACGAACAGAAAATTTAAAGAAGAATTCGAAGTATAACATAGTAGATACAAAAAACGTATCAAATACATATGTAAATTTTAACATCCAATTTTGGCATGAGTAGTATTATAGATGAAAATATATCAGTGGAAAAAGTAGATATATTCTATATAATATGACAGATACTAAAAATGTATCAACTAAATTGCCAATAAGAAATATTATAGAAGAATATCAGAGGAAAATACCATTGTGGTTTATGTACCACATTGCTATTGATCGGACATGTAGTGGAAAAGGTATTCGTTGAAATAATTTGTATCATACAAACTCGGAACATTGTTTGTAATTAGAAAATTTGAAATGAGAAATGTGATTCTTGTCCATAAAATAAATTGGATAATATGAATAGTCGATTGGAATTATAAATGACAACCAATTCTTGTCCATAAAAGAAATTGGAAATCAAATGAAAATTTAGAAATCTTCCAAAGAAATTGGAAATCAAATGAAAATTTAAAAAACTTCCAAAGAAATGGAAATCAAATGAAAATTTAGAAAAGTTCCAAAGAAATTGGAAACCAAATGAAAATCTAGAAAACTTCCAAAGAAATGGAAAAAAATATAGAATGAAAAATGTAACATAAATCATTACACGTTTAGGACAATTATTATAATTATTTGTTCATGTATATAAACGCAATTAGAAAATACGATTACAACGTTCAAATCCAAAATATAAAAAGGACTTCATCAAATTTCAAGGAAATTATATTAAAAAAACCTCAGTGGAATTCTAAATGTATTAGAAGAAAATTCCTCAATGGAGAAATTATTCGATAAACCAACAGTGAAATAAGACAACCAATTCTTTCCCATGTAAAAAAATTGGATCCAATTTTGTTGGAGAATATTAGAATAATTATTATTGCTATATAAAGCATTTATTAAAAAAATATGAGAAATCTGTGCTGTGAAACAGTGAAATTTGACAGACACAAAAAATATATCATTTAAGTTGTCAGTATGATCATATAATATAAAAATATGACATATTGCCACAGTATGAAGTATTTTGGAATATTGGACAAAAGTCACTCATTGCCAATAATATTGATATTTAGTGGAAAAGATAATAATTTAAAAATATGTTATCCAAACTCAGAACACTGTTTTAAATAACAATATTTGAATTGATAAACAAATTCTTCTCCATAAAAGAAATTAGAAACGAAAAGTCGTTCGAATGAAAATTTGCAAATCCAAAGAACTCGAAAAAAAATATCCAATGATAAATGTATCATTTCAAGTTTATGATAAACAATACTAATAGTTAGTGGATATATTCAATAATTCAACAGTAAAAATTTCAGAAACTAAAAAAATATCATTTAAATTTTCACTATAACAAATAAATTATGCCATAATTAGAATATAAGTTTAAAATGTTTAAATCCAAAACATAAAATAGGCTTCATCAAAATTGAACGAAATTTGAAAATTTAGAAAATTTGTAAAGCAAAAATATTCACTCATAAATGTAATAATAATAAAAAAATCTTTATTAGTCACCAATTGTAACCAAATATATATATGAATTCGGGTGGAACTGTGCTGGGTTCCTAGTCACCAGGAAATCACGAGAAATGAGCAGGCGGATACTGCCCTATAAAATAACAGCCAATATTGCTAGGAAAATACCAATACTAGAATACTTATTGTTGCTGCAGAAATCATTAAATAAAAAAAAATAGGAAAAAACTGTACTGTTAATCCATTGAATATCTTAATGAATTTGAAAGATATTTGAAAGACATATTATAAATATGACAACCAATTCTTGTCCATAAAAGAAATTGGATATGAATAGTATTTCAAAGGAAAATTTAGAAAATTTCAAAAGAAATAGAAAAATGATAACATTATAAGTTTTCGTCAAAAAATAAGTATCATTATTTGACATATTTTAAAGGCAATTATATAGGTATCACTATTAATGCAATTAGCAAATATGATAAAAAATTATAATTAATAATTGATTCTTTGTCATAAGAAGTGATGAATAAAAAGCAGGAGAAAACTTTGTACTTTTAGTCTGTGGAAAAATATTCAATGCATTTGAAAGATATTATAATATATCCGATCATTGTTAGATAATACGAATAATTGATTGATTTGTAATTCCAGGAAAGAATATTTGACAAATAACAAACAATACAGTCACTGTCGATAAATTCGAACTAAATATGATAAATACAGAAAACAAATGCCCAATATTGCTTGGAGAATAGCACTGCCACAAGAAGTGTTAAATATAAAATAGGAGAAAACTGTTGTACTACTACTCCGTACAAAAGATATTCATTGAATTTGAAATATAAACGCAAAACATTGTTTGAAATTAAAAATTTCTAATAGGTAATGTATAAATATGACAACCTATACTGGTACATAAGAGTAATCATAAAATATGACTATTTAAGTAATATCACTATCAATAAATTCGAACTGCATATTAAAAATGCAGAAAACATTTTTATGTAAACTTTAACTTGAAACATTGCCACAAGAAATGTATAAATATGACAACCTATACTGGTCCATAAGAGTAATCATAAAATATGATTTATTATATAGGTATCACTATTAATGCAATTAGAAAATATGATAAAAAATTATAATTAATAATTGATTCTTTGTCATAGAAAGTGCTGAATAAAAAGCAGGAGAAAACTTTGTACTTTTAGTCTGTGGAAAAATATTAAATGCATTTGAAAAATATATTAATAAATACGTTTGTTGTTGGATAATTCAAATTTTCAACAGCAAACTTGAGAAATGAAAACTTCAGAAAACTTCAAAAGAAGTGGAAAAATATATAATTGTAATTATAACATTATAAGTTTTGGTCAAAAATTAAGTATCATTATTTGACATATTTTAAAGACAATTATATAGGTATCACTATTAATGCAATTAGCAAATATGATAAAAAATTATAATTAATAATTGATTCTTTGTCATAGAAAGTTCTAAATAAAAAGCAGGAGAAAACTTTGTACTTTTAGTCTGTGGAAAAAATATTAAATGCATTTGAAAAATATATTAAAAAATACGTTTGTTGTTGGATAATACAAATTTTCAACAGCAAACTTGAGAAACGAAAAAATTGAGAAAACTTCAAAAGAAGTGGAAAAAAATATAAATGTAATTATAACATTATAAGTTTTGGTCAAAAAATAAGTATCATTATTTGAGGAGTTTGACTGGGGCGGTACATCTGTCAAATAATAACGCAGGTGTCCTAAGGCCAGCTCAGCTAGGACAGAAACCTAGCGTAGAGCAAAAGGGAAAATGCTGGCTTGATCCCGATGTTCAGTACGCATAGGGACCGCGAAAGCGGAGCCTATCGATCCTTTTGAGTTTTTAGCAAGAGGTGTCAAACTGTCACTGTCGATAAATTCGAACTAAATATAATAAATACAGAAAACAAATGCCCAATATTGCTTGGAGAATAGCACTGCCACAAGAAGTGTTAAATATAAAATAGGAGAAAACTGTTGTACTACTACTCCGTACAAAAGATATTCATTGAATTTGAAATATAAACGCAAAACATTGTTTGAAATTAAAAAATTCTAATAGGTAATGTATAAATATGACAACCTATACTGGTACATAAGAGTAAACATAAAATATGACTATTTAAGTCATATCACTATCAATAAATTCGAACTGCATATTAAAAATGCAGAAATTTTTTTATGTAAACTTTAACTTGAAACATTGCCACAAGAAATGTATAAATATGACAACCTATACTGGTCCATAAGAGTAATCATAAAATATGATTTCTAAGTCATATTGAAAAAATAAAAAAGATTTTACGAAAATTGGAAAATAATAAAAGCAAATTATAATCAATATAAAAAAAACATTCCAGCTAACTAAGAGCAAAGCTTTGTTTCAATAATAAATTACAAAATAATAAAGAAAGAAAACATAGAATGTGAAAAAGGATAAATACCGGTTCTGATGTTAATGTAATATTCGGGAGGTGCACCAGGTGAAGTGCCATCAGTGGAATATCCTGTGGAGTAGGCTGACTCCGGTGAGGATAAATTCGCACCAGAGTACCGAGCTCCTTGACTCGCTATAGTCTGCATAGATTTGCTTTCCACATTACCCTAAAAATGATGTTAACTTAACGGGATATGTGTGGTTGTTGTTAATATATAAAAATAACAACAATGGCATATTTAATTTCCTTCAAAAGAAAACAGGAAATGATTGCAGCACTATAAAACTTGATGACAAATCATAATAAAAAATATATAAAAACAGCAACGAATTTCAAAAGTAATTTTAAAAAACCACTACTTTGACAGCAAGGATCAGATTATAATTGAAGGTAGCTTTACCACCTTACCATCTCTTTCTCCGTGGAATACGATACGGAAACAGATTTATTTGATAGGTTTGAGCTAGCACCCTCAGCAGTGATGTTCTTTTGCTTATCCTTGTTACGTTGCTGTTTCTTTCTCGGCCTTACAGACTCCATCCACGAACGTAATTTATTTCCGAACATATTG
>NW_017100095.1:58169-169308 GCF_001412225.1 Nicrophorus vespilloides | reverse complement strand
TTTACAAAAATCTTAAGACTGCATCAACATCTTAGGAGCCAAACCAGTTCCTGTTGAAAACCATTGTCAACACCATTGCAATATAATAATTGATAGATCGGTATGCATTATAGTAAATCATGTAACAAAGTCGATGAGAGCTTTGCTCAAAAAATTCTTTAGATATAACCTGAATAATGCTTCCAGTCAATAAGATTTTCAGTGTCAGATTTTTATTTGCTTTATTCACATTTCAGGTTGACTTCGAAGGATGGACCTATGACATGGAGCTGAATGGGATGTGTCAATGGGAATAAGGAGCCAATTCTATGCCATATTGTAACATATGTAAATAGCTTGCTATGATGTATTATGGGCAACTCTATGCCCATAACATACCATTTGTACAAGATATTTATATCACTTTTGCTTAACTTAACCCTTCTAGGACGTGCGACGTATTTTTACATTTCAACAAATTTTTTTATTGTAACCGCGTACTTTTACTATTCTAATACAATTAGTTTCTAACGATAGTCCCGAAAATAATCTCCACGCTGTCTTAGAAGGGTTAAAAATACTAGTAATCACTGAAAACCACTCCTCACACAAGTTTCACCAATTCACAGCCATTTCCTAAAATGGAGGCCAAGGGGAATCCCCTAGCAACTGGTGGTAAACCTCATTACTACAATAGTTAATAACTCAAGCTTACAAATGATGGCGTAAAACGCAAAACGAAAAATGTACATTAAAATATGAGGATTTACTTCGACATCAAGATCAGTGGTAGAATGCTCGCTTCGACATCAAATTGGATTTCCAATATATAGTTTTTACAGAATACTCTTGCACAGAAAAACAGTTTGCGAAGAACTACTTTTACAACATAACTATTTTTGTTGACTCATAAGTTCTACAAATGGGTGAAGGTAATCATCAATTTTTGGATTTTCAAGTGAAACAACAGAGGAAGTCAGTAATTCTGATATACAGTATGCACCATACTTGTACTGTGAATGATATATAATTCCTGATATACAATTCCATAATGAGACTAAAGTAGATATGGATGCACTTGATCAAAATGTGCCAATAGCTTTGATCGATTGCATATTAATTGTGCTCTCTGGTGTTAACAGTAGAGTTGGATATGAATCCTCACCATTGAGAAAAAAAATTTTTAGGTATTCTTTGATAAAACAAGAAATGTACTTTACTCATGTTTTTGTCAAAACTATTAAGAATATCTCATTATATATATAAATTGAAATGTATGTAAAGTAATACATTTTGCGTTAATTGTGAAAGACCTTCCTAAACATGTACAAATTTTCTACCAGAAATAGAAAAATACTTACAGCTTTCATGAATATGTTGCAATATGGCAAAGAATTGGTGTCTTTAGAGGTAAAATTGGCTCCTGTCCCATTGACACATCCCACCCAGCTCCATGTCATAGGTCCATCCTTCGAAGTCAACCTGAAATGTGAATAAAGCAAATAAAAATCTGACACTGAAAATCTTATTGACTGGAAGCATTATTCAGGTTATATCTAAAGATTTTTTTTGTGCAAAGCACTCATCGACTTAGATACATGATTTACTATTATGCATATGGTTGACAGCGGTTTTGATCAGGATCTGTTTAGACTCCTAAGATGTTGATGCAGTCTTCTTAAGGTTTTTGTACAAGTAGCTTACTATGATATATTATGGGCAACTCTATGCCCATAACATACCATTTGTACAAGATATTTATATCACTTATGTTTAATTTAAGCCTTCTAGAATGTGCGACGTATTTTTTACATTCAACACAGATTTGTGTTGTAACCGCGAACTTTTACTGTTCTAATACAATTAGTTGCAAACGCTACCCCCGAAAATAATTTCCACATTGTCCTAGAAGGGTTAAAAATATAAGAATTCACTTAAAACCACTCTCACGTCGGCTTCACCAATTCACAGCAATTTTCTAAAATGGTTGCCAAGGGGAATCCCCCTCCAACTCAAACTGCAAACTCAAAACTGCAAAAGATGGCGTAACAACGCAAGAAAAATGCATTAAAATAAAAGGATTTTCAAATAGGATTTCCAAAATTTATAGTCCTTACGGAATACTCTTGCACGGAACAACAGTTCGCGAGAAACTAATCTTACAACATTACGATTTTTGTTATCCCAAGATGACGCATCCATAGCAAATACGTTCTTGATACTTGATACTTCTTCAATACTTGGATTTCTAAGTGATAACAGTGGAAATCAGTAATTATGATATTCAATATGCACCACAAAAATACTGTGAATGAAAATACAAAATAAAAACTGATATCATACAATTCCATAATGAGACTTAATGTAGATGCACTCGATCAAAAATGTGCTTATAGCATTATTTAATGGTATATTAATTATCTTTGCTGGTGTTAACAGTCAAGTTAGATATGAATCCTCACCATTGTGAAAGAAGAATACTAGGTATTTGTTGATAAAACAAGTAGGACAAGTATTATGTGAACCATATATGCATTATTGAATGTGCAACCCAATAAATTCCCTGAAATCTTAGAATTTTGATTGCAAAATGCCCATTGAAAAACTTACATCTATAATTTAAAATTTTGTGTAACACATACCTATTTGACAATGATTATAAGCAGTGCTTCGCACAGGTTTACATGAGGAAATGTTTCAGCTCCTAAGATATTTATGCAGGAATTATGTACAACTAACGTAGTTTGCAACAATTATGGTATTTTAAGGGAAGCTCTTTTCCCTTAATATACTATTTGTGCAGGATACTCTATCACTCTTGCCTTAACCCTTCCAGGACGCTTGCTGTACTTTTACATTTCAACATAAGTATTGGCCCTTTTGCTATGCTATTCTAATACAATTAATTCTAAACAAAGGGGCAAATACTAAATGCTTACTGTGAAGGGTCCTGGAAGGGTTAAAAATACAATTTAGTTAAATGCACTCTTAAACGATGTTCACTGGCCGAAATGGAAAGAAAGGGGATTCCCCTTCCAACTGGTAGCAAACCTCATCCAAACAATATAATAAATAATTCAATCTTTCAAAAGATGGCGCAACAAAGTTAGGATTTTTTATGATGATTTAGTTTCTTACAACATCTAAAACATCAACAAAACTTAACTTCTCTTGAATAATAAAAGGAAAAGAGTAGATGTGTCAGGTGAAATATTGTCAAAGAACACTAGCTAAATCGAAGGAGAGAAGAAGAACTAAGAACTCAGACAAACTTTTTTGCAGAAAAGAGCTTACTTTCAGAACAAGATCCAAGAATTATGTTAATACTGATAAAATTAATTAACAACAGCAAAGTTCCCATTTGTAAATTAACTATCGGCGAAGTAAATTTGGTTGCATATTAACTCGGTTCGATTTGTCATCTCTTGTATTTCACATGATAGTCTCCAAGTAAAGTAGAACTCCTTAATTACGAAGATACGTAGCTAAATGGTAGTGGCTCTTCCTAGAGGGAAGATGCAGGAGGAAGAAAAAAAATAGGAAGATCTAATTGGATGTCCAAAATCCATAGTCTTTATATAGTTCAGGAGGATTCACCAATAAAAAATATCTGAATTCATTTAACTTTAATTTATTAAATAATTTGCTACATTTTGGCACATATTACTTAAATTTCAGTAAATGTACCTGAATTTTCTTAATTTGAAGTATTTAAGAAAATTCCAAAGTTTTTTTTAAAATTATGCTTCAAACTTCATTTTATATGATACCTTAGAATAGTGATTCTTAAAGTTTGAGAATCACTGCACTACAGCACGAAGATGCGTGTAATTATGTTAAGGGGCTGTCGAGAAATTCAAGAAAAACTGAAGAAAATCACAAAAATCATTGTTTCATAAAAAGTTGCGTAAGGGTGGCCCCCGCAACAAAAGTTACGTAATTTACGAAATAGCGATTTTTAAGAAAATCCTATTCACTTCTTTTTCCAATTTCTACTATTGATTGAATGGTGCCCATAAAGGCTATACCCAAATCTACCATTGAATTAAAGTATAATAATAGCATAAAGACACAAATGTTGACAATAAATTAAATAAAAATATATATATTATATTAAGTAAGACACTAACATAATAAAAATGAGATACGAATACATTCTAAGTATTTTCTTTAAAGATTGTAGATAGGCAACCGAATATACTTCAGAGGTATTTCGTACAATTACTTGTTTATGTTATTGGTAAATTGTTATGATTTACTAAAAAATGAGACTTGGTATTATAAATATTGATATATTTAGCTTACAAGATTTTCAAATATTATTGAATTTCAATTGATGTGAAGTTGGTACAAATGTACTACTAAAACTAGAAGTTAAACCACGCATGTATCATCATGTATAATACCTAACCAATGATGCTACGTTGCAGTTGGTAGGATTGTTTCAGTACCGCTTTGTGGCTTGCCGGCGCCTGATGTCGCCATTTTACCGAAAACGTTAACAAATTTTATTTTATTCAAACCTGTGGACAATATGCAGTTGTCCTGTGTATAATGTGGTAATGTCGATTCTTCATTAATGCTTGTGTTATATTTTTCTATAAATTCGTGATATCCGGGGCGCGAGTTTTATTGTTGTTATTGTGACCAGTGAAGATGATTGCCTTCGGCCCAAAGAAGGACGGCAGTCCAAACGTAAAATATTTTGAATCCCCCGAGACGCTGAGTGCCTTGGAGGTGGTAAAACTATGGCTTCAAAAGACCGCGAAAAAGGTTTGCAATACTATGATGTTCATCATTGGATATCTTATGCTAAATATGATTGTTTGTTTTACAGTTTATTCAGTCAGATCCTCCAACAAACAAATCATTATCTTCGTTAATAATTCAAATGCTACAATTCCAAGAAGACAACTTGGGAAAGAACATACAGAAACCAACAATGTCTAGGATACCAGTGAAATATTTCATGGATTTTAAACCTGGCGGTGCACTCTGTTATATGTTGAGTACAGCTTACAGGTTTAAAATGGAACAGGGCTGGAGAAGATTTGAATTTCAAGCTGCCAAAGTAAGTAGTTGCTATTGTATCAATCAGTATTCATGATAACAAAAGGATCCTTGTTTGCAGACCCCAGCTAGGATATCATCCTTGATAGAAATGTTTCAAATGATGGAGAAAACATTGGTCCAGAATAAATTGTATATTTTGCCTGTGATCTATGTTAAGCCAGAAATTGACAAAAATCTTGCAATGAAATTGAAGGATATTATTAAGAAGAGGAATGGCCAAGTTGTTGAATCTGAGATGAGTGCTACCCACATTCTTTATCCACACTGTGACCCACTAGAAGAGGAATATGCCAGACCTGGTATGAGACAAGATAAAATGATCATGATGCACTGGTATTATTTCCCAGATTCATATGATACCTGGGTAAATGTTGAGGGTGCTCTAGAAGGTAATAAATATATAATTTTAAATATTATTCTAAGGCCTTGGCACTGCTTTTGCAAATGGATTAACAAATAACTAACTACTCCAGGCCAAATAATAAAAATTGTATATTTTAATATACAAAATAAATCCTACTAACATCCTCCATTGTTTATGTGTATAACTTGATGTATGAATTTGTTACTCACACACCTGATTAACTTTTGTCTTTGACAAATGCGTAAGTGTTATCTAAACGTAATTCCTTCTAAAACCTTTCATTGGCTTTATTGTACAACAACATTTTTTTGGCACAAATTCACCATTAATAAGGTTTAAGTGATAGAATTCATAAGACAACTAAGTTTGGTAAAGATCCACGGATATGCAATGCATTCTATATTTACGATACTTGTGTTCTTTAGGAATGTCAACAGAAACTCCACCTCTGCACACGGGTACCTGGCGTGTTTCTTCCACGTGGCTTGTGGATTCTGATCAATACAACGAATGGATGAGCGAAGAAGACTACGAGGTCGACGAAACTGGTAGAAAGAAAACACATAAGCTCCGGCTCTCTGTTGAAGACCTGATGAACCCAATGGGTGATCCGGATAAGAACAAGTAAGTTCGTTGATGAATTTGGGTGTGGTAATGTTTGTATGTAAATAGTGTCACGCTTGATGCACTTTTCGAATTTCCGAAATTAAGACGTACTCATTGAAATTTGTTTATATAACTATTCTGAGTAAAGTCAGAATTATGAAAATGATAATTGAACAGCGAGCGAGAATATGATGTGTAAATAAACTGAAAGTATATCGGCATTGAAGAAAAACTAAGTAAAAGCAAACTCTACCATGAAATTAAAAAAAAGAGTTTTCGTTTCTGTGCGAAAACTTCTTTTTTTTCTCTTTAGACTCGATGTGCCTGTATTATGTACAATCGACAATTTTTTACTAAATTTGGGGTTTATTTTCAGGGGTGACAAAGAAATGGCTGAATGCTCAAATCTTTGCAACAGATGGAACAACCAGGACTTTGCTGAGCAACATGAGCACTTTTGTTCATCTATGTTAGAACAAATATTATATACAACCCCCTGCTACTTAGTACCTCTCGTCATCTAGTTTTGGCATGTGCGCAAATTTTATTTATTTATTATTTACATATATATACACATTATTTTTTCGCTTATTGCAAGATTGCTGTCTTGTAGATTATGGAATCAAGGGATGGTTGAAACACGTGACTCCGTTATTGGCAAAAGGAGTTGCGTTTTATTTATTATTATTTTTTTGTAATAATCACGTTGAAACTTGCATCTTTTGTAACACTTGAATGTTGCACACTTTATTTTTCTTGCATCACACCTTGTTTATAGATGTACAGGGTGTATCTGATATGCCAAGTAATACCTAATATGATTACATAATACAATTCAATATGTTTCCAGTAAATTGTTTTATACTTTTCAATTGTTACAAATAACCAGTATTTATCAACGCAAAAGTATATTACCGTCTTCAAGACCATACAAAAGCGGGAAATTCTTTTATTGAATATTTCCCGCCAAATACGACTTGAATTCAACCTTCTCTATTATTTATTAATCGTAAACAGAAACAATCCCACTTTAAAATAAGCGGTAAAATATGTCTATTAAATATTATTTGATGAGGGAGAATGTTATGAAAGTTTTATATTGCAAAGACAATTCAAAACTTCTAAATTGCAGGATAAATATTTCAGATATACCCTGTATAGTACTGAGAACATAATCAACGATAGATAGAAAATATGTTGAGTTTCTTGCATAATTAATATCATTGTCTAAGTAAAAATAATTTCCTTTGTGTACAATGGAATGGAAAATTATAGGCTTTTGTACTACAATTTTGGTGTATTGTATTAAGGGGATTAAATATGTATAGCATGAGTATTTCGATCTTCGCTCTAAATAGTAACATAATGTTATTGATTTGCGAATGGTTAAGGAATACTGAGCATGAGGTACAGAGAAGTGAACGTTTCAAGTTTCAGTAGAAGAAATTGCGCTTATTTATTTATATACAATTTGGCAAAATTGATATATTTTTTGTATGCATATTCTTCATTCTAATTCAAATCAGCCTCTTTTTGTACACTTGTTGTTTATGTTTTTATGTATTGTACTTATTGTGTTTGTTTCTTAAGTTTGTTTTTCTTTCAACATTTTTGTTTAAACCAAACACGTAAGTTAACTTTCAAGTATATATGTTATATTTTGTGTTGTCCATTTTTTTTTATTAATTTAATTTTTTTAATAAGCAGTCACTACGTATTTTTAAAACATCTTTTATTTTTTTCTCTTTCTCTATTCTCCCAATTTTCCCAAAATTCTAAATCGATAGAAAGAAAGCTGGAAAACGGAAGAGATCGCCATCACCACAGATGAAGGGCGGAAAGAGGAAAAGCGGCAGAAGTCCAGCGGTTGGGAAGAAAACTAGGCCAGAGGATGCTGAATCGGAAGATCTAACGAAGGAGATGGAGGATCCACCACCAGAACCGAACGTGCTAGAGGTGAATCCTTCGACGTCGGCGCAATTAGGTAAAAAGGATCACGAGTTGCAACCTTTGAAGGGAGGTTCCATCACGGACATGGATGATACTGAGGAACGTTGTGAGGATTCCCAAACCGGAAAGAATTCCGATACAACGACGCAAGACGAAGGGCAGGAAGATAATGTGACTGAGCAGACGCATCATATAATTGTACCGTCATATTCTTCATGGTTTGATTATAATTCGATTCATGAGGTCGAGAAAAGAGCGCTTCCCGAGTTTTTCAACGGCAAAAATAAATCGAAGACACCGGAGATTTACTTGGCTTACCGGAATTTTATGGTAGACACATACAGGCTTAACCCAACTGAGTATATTACCAGCACGGCTTGTAGGAGAAACCTGGCTGGTGATGTATGCGCTATAATGCGAGTTCATGCATTTCTAGAGCAATGGGGTCTGATAAATTATCAGGTTGATACGGAATCGAGACCGACGCCAATAGGGCCACCACCGACGTCTCATTTCCATATCCTCTCAGATACCCCATCGGGTTTACAGCCGGTTAATCCGCCAAAGACTCCTCAGCCGAGTGCCGCTAAAACACTTCTTGACTTGGACAGAGCGCAGGAAATCAAGAAAACTGAAAATATAGAATCAATATCAAGCTTTGGTCTGAAACTAGACCAATACTCGAAGAAACCAGGTGCGCTGAAGAACAAAAGCGCTGCTTCCTTAGCCAGGGATTGGACAGAACAGGAAACATTACTTCTCTTAGAAGGTACGTTATAAATACATCCATAAGATCACCTATAAACCAATTCGATGAATGACCTGAGATAACAAATGTTAATGATAACTTCTTTTAGGTTTGGAAATGTACAAAGATGATTGGAACAAAGTCTGCGAGCACGTCGGTTCCCGTACACAGGACGAGTGCATTCTGCATTTTCTCCGCCTACCAATCGAGGATCCCTATTTAGAAGATCCTGAAGCCGGAGGAGCATTGGGACCGCTTGCATACCAACCTATTCCGTTCAGCAAAGCTGGTAACCCAATCATGTCCACAGTCGCTTTCCTTGCATCAATTGTGGATCCACGCGTTGCCGCTGCGGCCGCTAAATCAGCAATGAATGAATTCGCAAGTATCAAAGATGAAGTTCCCGCTGTCCTAATGGATGCTCATCTGAAAAATGTAGAAGCATCCTCCACTGATGGTAAATACGATCCAGCCGCCGGGTTAGCGTTGAGTGGTATTGCGGGAACTGTGCCTGAGAAAGAAGAAGATGAAAATAAGATCAAGAAAGAAGAGGTATTTAATATAAAAGCATACTATTTATGCAAGGTTTATTCATAATTGTTTTTATTTGGTTATCAGGGTAAAGAGGACGAGAAAGTTGAAGATCAGAAAAAGAACGGAATCGAGAGCGCCGATGAGAAACCCGAAGACAAGGTCATGAAGGTGGAATCTCAGGATGAAAAGGACGATAAATTAGATACGGCCGACGTGAAGCCGGAAAAGGTAGTCAGAGACAGTGAAATGCAAAGCGCCGCCGCCGCAGCATTAGCTGCAGCCGCCGTCAAGGCAAAGCACCTAGCAGCTGTCGAAGAACGGAAGATCAAGTCTCTGGTTGCCTTGCTGGTTGAAACGCAGATGAAAAAATTAGAGATTAAGCTAAGACACTTCGAGGAACTGGAGACGACTATGGAACGGGAACGCGAGGGACTTGAATACCAGAGGCAACAGCTTATCACTGAAAGACAACAATTCCATTTGGAGCAACTGAAGGCTGCCGAATTCAGGGCGAGACAACAGGCCCATCAGAGGATGCAGGCAGAGCAAGGGCAACAATGGCCTCAGCAGCAGCCTGCTGCGTCGCACACTTCATCCTCTGAAACTGGACCAAATTCCACCCCGACGCCGCCGTCTCCTCAAGCTGCCGCCGTAGCGTCTCCGGCTCCGCCGCATCACCACATTTAATTAACGGAATTTATTTTACTTTCCAACTGTTTTAATTAATTTCTATCTGTGTTTCCCACGTCGGTCATACAATTTTATTATTTTTTTTATTCATATATACTATATTTGATTGTTTTGCATAGACATTGATTGTTTATATTGATTATTTTACAATTATTATGAGAAATTTTACAAAACAAATTAATATTATGAACAGAACTAATTTTATTTCATTTTTCTTATTAGTATAAGTGACATCTATAGTTTATTTTTATTCCTTGTAATTTTAGGCGTGGTAAATGCGTAGTGTACATAATATATACAACTAAGTTGATAAGTAAACTTTTATTTGTTTTGTGTGTTGCAATTTCAATGTTTTTACTGAATGCAAATAATATAGAGATCGTATTTAATTAGTTATCAATAGTTAAGCAATTTTCTTTTTCTCATTTGCACATGGCATCTGTATATTTTTGCCAGTGTATCTAATCGGTATTTTCGCTTACGTTAGTGAACTAATTTGTTAA
The DNA here is from genome assembly GCF_001412225.1 of Nicrophorus vespilloides. Lineage (NCBI taxonomy): Eukaryota > Metazoa > Arthropoda > Insecta > Coleoptera > Silphidae > Nicrophorus > Nicrophorus vespilloides. The sequence continues at coordinate 158,861 of NW_017100095.1, read as the reverse complement.
TTGCATAACAAATACATAATTATGATTTTTTGTAAAGAGAAATTAAGAAACGTGTCTATAATAAAATAATTATTTTTATTTTAACAAATATTGCACTTGATTGAAATACAACTATAGTTTTTATATCATATATTTGTAGTATTAGTAGTATTGAAGTATACATAAATGTAAGAATGACCCATGTCCTCTTAATAGTAAAAAATAATTAAAAGTATAAGGAAACTAATGTCGATTAAAATTTGTCTAAACTTATTTTGGTAAAGTTTATATTTGGGACTATATTCCGAGCATTAACCTACATGGATGTTTATCAATAGATATCTATAAATTTCATACAACATAATAATGATATGTAATATGTGTATACAATACATGAGTAAAGATATTTTATTCTTGGAATAAGATAATTCGATAAGTTTAATTAATCTTTCAGTATATATGAATAAAAAATATTTGTAATTATGAATGTCATTTCTTTAAAATTAGAAATATACAATTTATTACTTGAGTTGTTTGAGGAAATTATTAATTTTTAGATTATTATTAGATTAATCTAGTTTTAATTCGACATTCTATATAATAAGCATTCAATAAATGTATAGTTAATATGAATATGTAATATTTATGTTGCAAGTCCAGAGCTGTCCTTAGACCCAGGGCCTGGGCCCTGTAGCCTTATGCGAACCGGCAGGCACGAACGTGAGCCTGCACCAAACATTTAGGCTGCGCTCCGTTTTTATGTTTTTTTTTTGCGCCCCAAAATTATTTTTGCTCTAGCCCCGCACTTGCACTGTGCAAGTCAATCATGTTTGGGTTATTATTCCTCGTAATTTTCATTCGTACGAACATATGATATAGATTTTCAATAAATTATCAAAAGTAGTTAAATGTATAGTGTATGGATAAATTCGTATATGTACTTATAGTAACGTACACACAGTAACTATGGTAACATAGCAATACAAAACATAAATTTGTTTATACCGTTATAATCTCAGTGGAAATATTTGAAACATAGCATTTTTTTCTTAACATGCATAATAAACGTGTTCGCACGAACGTACAATGTTTAGAAAGCGTTATGTCGTCACGTACGTTAAGAGATCGTAAACTGTAATTGAAATCTTTGTCGCAAGGTGGAACATCGAAGGCTTCGTCTTTAGATGTTAGCTGATGCACATTGATGCATGTTAAGTGACGTAGTCCAAAAACAAACAATGCTAAAACTTCGTTAGAAAAAGCAATATAATTTACCTGCAAATGAATCATATCCGCAGACAATTTATTTTTACAATATATCTTGAATAATCCGGTGAAAGTGGGGGTTTTGGTTAAGAAGACCAAAGCAAAACAGTGAATAGAAGTGGGTGTGTCGAATTAGTGCCAATCAACTGAGTAACGTTGTGTTCATTGAAATTAAAACATGGTTTTGTTAAATTCCTGCTGGTCTCCATGTATTTGGACAGACAACCTTAAATCTGGTATAAAAGCCATAAGTCTTTACACAGTGGCTGTAAGCATTGTGTTGATGACTTTCATCATATTTGATATGACTGGTGGAGATTCAACCCAGCTATACAATCCACTGTTTGAAGCTGATGTCAGATTCTGTAAGTCCCTGTTTTTGTTTCTTGTATGTAAACATTAATTAATTTAATATTCTGTATGTAGCTATGCAAGTGATTGGGGGTCTGCTTCTGGTGTTTTTCATTTTCCTCATAGCATCAGCATGTCTGTTAGTTATGGGTGTGAAAATCATGAATCGTGGTTTGATGATCCCTTGGATCACAGGTTTTGGGCTTCTTATTGCATTCCAGTTGATATTTGGATTATGGCTGCTTGGTGGCTATTACATATATGTAAGTTGTTACCTATCAACGAGAAAATATCATACTAATTATTTACTTTTAGCTTGATAGTGTACTATATACACTGGTCAATTGGACCTGGATGGCATATAATGTAAGTTGGTTGCCTTTAAATGAAATAAAACAAACTAATATGACCTCATTTATTTTAGATCTACTGCTGGCTTGTTGTTTATTCTCAGTACAAAGTTGTAGCGCAACTCCAAGCACCAAATATTGAACTACTCTATCCGTAGTGGCAAGCTTCTACTAAATGCATATTATGTTTGTAAAGTTTATAATGCTTTATTAATTCAAGTTATGATAATTTTGATTTAAGTTTAGTGCAGCTTCACTACATATGGAAATGTGGTATATGTCTGATATTATTTACAATTATCCGTCCATTTTTATACATAATTTTATATATATATACAAATGTATTTTCTGTTTAAATATATTTTTATTTAAAAGTAAATCCTTTTTTTTCTAATTCCCATTTTACAAAATTTATTCAAGTCATTAAATGACTATTAGCATTTCAATTAATAAATGATTAGACTTTTGCATATCTGAAATCTTCATTTGGTACAAAATACATCTTAATTACTCTTAATATCTAGTTAGTTTCTGCTATTATGACTAGGTTCATGGTACCACATATTACTCATTAGTATTTTGATACAAATTATGATTAAGACGACCTCGTTTCATCTTCTGTATTTTGGAATCAAACCTTTTAACGAAAACCAAACAAGAATAATAGATGTCATTGGTTGAAATAAATGGTACTAACCGATACTAACATTATTAGTACCATCTAAAGTTATATAACACCATATGCATATTAACCATTAATTAGGTGTATATACAGTTGCCTATCACATTACCTAGAATATGGATTTTCTTGCCAGTTTTAGGTGTTATATAAACTTACTATATTTGTATGTGTATATTTAGTTGCCTATCGAATTCAAATTAGAATTATGTGTATATTTGGTCATGTATTTTATATAAATATTGCTCAAATTTGAATAAAGGGTGGAGTTATTTTTAGTTTTACTTGTCTCAGAAATTTTAAAAGTTAAGAAACGTTTGCAGTGGATTGTACTTAGATAGGTGATAGCGATTTGAATGTTAATCTAGAACAGTCATAACAATTTAATAATTATTTGAGAGCCACAACTTTCGATATGAAAATAAAATTTATCAAGTGTTAATATCACACGTAAGTGCCAAAGAGCAGCAGGTGGCTCTCGAGTCGTACTTTGCCGACCCCTAATCTAGAAGAATGGAGACGATTTGCTCGTTAAATTGATGAGTAAATTTCCATTTTTTTTCCCAGAATAGGTCTCATATTAAATCAAAATATAAATGTTTATGAACAAAGAATTTATATAACTGAATGTCATATTGAAATGTAAATGGTTTATGGTTATGATTATGGTGATAGTCTATTTAGGAGAGAAAGCATTATTTGATTTCTCATGTCTAAATACAGTGGGAAAGCGCGAAGATGCTAAAATAACTATCAAGTATATAAAACTTCAAAAGAATATTTGTTTATGTTCACAGATTGCGTAACAGCGCACCGAAGAGGAATCCTCATTTATTATTTATTTGAACTGTCCCAATTTTTGCCTTTACGTAAGCATTGAATTTACGGAACTTTGCACCGGGTCCCCGCATAACGTCATATCAATACTGATGATTTTCTAAAATAAAATGAAATACTGTAAAAACCTTTGATTAATTTCTTATAACTTAAGCGAAATATTAGAATAAAATGTTACTTATTTTCTAGAGAAACGAAACACCAAAACACTTTAATTCAGTATACACGACCTACCAATTATTGAAGTACATGTGTGTGTATAGAGTTTTCAAACTTAATTAAGTTAAACTGTTAACAAACTTCAATTATATTGTTTTTCTAGTTTTAATTAACTAACTAATTGCTTAAACTGGAGTTAATTACTAACAAATATTATAGTTTGGAAGAAAAAATAATAATCGAACGTTTCTTAAAATTAAACATATTTAATAATTCTTCGACGAACTGAAATAGGCAAAAATAAACTAACATGATTTATTAATTTCTCAAGTAATTGCATTGAATTACTCTTCCTTAAACGTGAAGACATTATTACATAATGAACTTTGACAGTTCATTACAAGAGAACGGCAATCACCATAAGCTCATAGTTTTGTCTTTATTTTGTATATTCGAATTGTGTTGATGAAAATGAGAAAACACGTTAAAAATAATTAGAAAAATGCCCATTGGTTTTTTTTAAATTGAAAAAAAAATCGGTTAATTATTAGTATTACTCATATAAATTTATATTATAGGAAGAAGTATTAAAGGTCCATTGACATAATAAGTGAGTTCCAGTTAGAAGTGATGAAATTACATTTTCAATGTTTACAAAATATTAATTATCGAATTAAAAGCAAAACTAATTGATACATGAATTATATGAAAACGTAATGAAAACTTAATTCTTCGAAGTAATACTAAAATGTAATTGTTAATAACTAAAAGTTGTTTCAATTTTGAATGGAAAACTATGTGAAAAGCAATGGAGGTTATGGGTTTGTTTGTATGATTTTGTTTTAGTAACTGTACAGGGAGTTAGTGAGTTGCAAATGAGTTAGATTGGCCGAAATTAGGATCCAGTTAGCGTGGAATGGAGCGCTGTTGATACTGGTAATATTGACGCGTCTGCAAAGATTTAATACATAAGTCCATAAATAGATTCGCAAACTTTGGCCTATATTTATCAATCAAAAAAAAATATAAGAGGAAAGAAAGCAAAAAGATCTTGCTTGGAGTATTTTTGTCGAGTATTATTATTACTGCTTCTAAGGAGTTTCCGTACGCAGTTTTTGTCGCCTCCGGCGCATAGGAATACAAAATGCTGTGTATTTTGTATTTTATTTCGTGCATATAAATAGCTTGTGGTAAATAAAAGATGCGTGGTTAAGAGCACGTATCGAAAACATTGTACGACGCTCTTGGAAATGGAAGAAAGAGCATTTCATGTTTGGCAGATATTAATTAATGTGCGCGCCCCGATCGGTCAGTCAATGACTGACCTTTGTGTCTCATAATTAACATAGGATGTTTTGTTCGCTCGGATCGAGTCCCGTGGGTCCGACGATCCGGAATCCCGGACCCACAGCATCCAAGGACCCAACTCCTCCTCTCCTCTTCATCATCCTCCTTCGCCACCACCTCTTCCTCATTCTCCTCCTCCACCTCTTCCTCATCCTCCTCCTACTTCATCGTTTGAGCAGCTCACAAACAAATGTTTGTGATTTAAAAAAAAATCGGTCGCAATCGGTACTGCTCGGATACTCACACGCACGCACACACACCATCATGTCTTGTTCGAAACTGTTAAGCACTTAAGTAGTACTAAATAGTACTGTGGAATGCATCGTGCTGTGAAGGTCGTGAAAAGCGTTCGGGAAACGAATTTTCGGCGCGCCGCGGACACTTTCTAAACCAAGATTTTGAACTTTTCAAAAACAAAAAGTAAACATTAACAACACTCAAAAAAAAATAAGGAACAAATTTAGTAGTATTACTTAGATCGAATGCTATCCAATTATTTTAACCCTTTCGCCCAGTGAGTGCTTTTATTATTACTATTATTGTTTATATGTATCAATTGTTTACCAAACTTCTTTGGATGTGCTTGTACCATCCCTGGACTTCATCCCCACGGATTACGCAATTACAGAAACTATCAATTGCATAACAATTCCAAAGTGTGACTAACAAATTTCCATATTACAACAACCCTAATCTTTTAACATTCGCTGCGCAATCGCCAGCCCCTTCAAGGAATGCTCTCTCTTTAATGATAACATAATCTTCAGGAATGCTGTTTTTTGTTTTTCCTCCAGCAAAACTTTCAAAACAAACGCGTTTACGCGCGCTTCCATTGATGCCAATTTATTATGCTCAATGAAACTCGAGAAGAACAATGAATCTTCAAAGATCGTCACCGAACAAAGATCTTCAATATACAGTTAATTTAAAAAAAAATGTAGTTTCCAGTAAATACTTCGGTCTAATCGCATTTCCGTTCATGTTAATTGCTTTGTTCTATGGAAATGAAAAGTTTCCTTATCGAAGATAATACACAACGACTGGCTTAATTTGTTTTGTTGTTTTTCGCTGTTCTAAGGAAAAATACGTGTTGTTGTTTACTATTCAGGAAAAATTACTAAAACAGAGATATTTTTTACAGTAAGTTCAACATCTACTTCTTTTTTTTCAAAATTTGTAATATTAAAATAATCATTAACACATTACAATTGTTCATTCATATTTCTTTATTTATATTAAAAAAAGAACTTTTGTTTGTAGATTTGTAACATAATATTGAACAAACGTAGTTCGTTGCAATGTGATTTTTTTTTTAATTATTACAATGTAATTGCCCACAGTTTGATGAGAAATTAGTTAAAAAAAAAGTTATATTTTCGTTGATAGTTTTATAACGTGTAGAAGAACCTTCACTCAGTTGGTATAAACGAGGTCCTGGATATTTAAGTATTCAAAAACGACTTTATATACCGAGGTCCTGCATTTTTCTATAACATTAAACCAGTAGGAATATCTTCCTGACCTTCAATCGTAATCCTAATCCAATCAGAAATAATTAACTAACATTTAAAAAAAAACTACACATATTTTAAGTATAATAACTTAAGTTTTCTTCTTTTAAAAAATTTTTCGAATTTTTTGTATTTTATTAAACAATATACAATAAAATTTAATTTATTTTTTTTACAATATAAGAAATATTAAATATTGCAACTATTACATAAATATTTATAGACAAAAAAATGTAAAATTAAATAAAAAAATACATTAATCATTGCAACATGCTTTTCCTGGAGAAGAAATTAATTTATAAAGTGAAAACCCATTTTTCAAACGAAATAAATGAGAATGACTTAGAATTCGTAAACCATTAAAAAAATTATAATTTAAAAATATTTCATAATTTTTCACAAAAATTGTTTTTTTAATATCAATATACACGTATCATGTCCATATTAGAACGTTAAATTATTTTTGATATAAAAAAAATAATAACATTATAAAAATTAAGATTTAGATGGATTTAGTAGACTTTTTGTAGCAAGAGCCATAGTTACATATACCTAAAGTTTTTGGTGTTTAAGCTGTATTTAAGTAGAAAATTATTTATTAGTTGAGCCACAACAAAACTCTTGAAAATTATGTTTATTATTATTTAGTTTTTAAAGAAAATAGATTTTATTGCACTTAGTTTATGAAATAAATATTATTTATTATTCTTACAAATTTTTTATTACTATTTTTTTTTGGATTTTTATTTGGTATAAAAAGGTGGTCTGGCAATAATATTTTCCTGCAAGCGCTCTTCTATTTTTGGCTTTTGGTCAATGCATCAAAGGAAAACGATTTCAGCCTGTGTTGCTATAATGCACGTATTTCCAATACGATATTTCTCTCGATTAATTGCAGAATCGCTGTTTACGATTTTTGTTTTCGTAAATACCATTAGCTTGAACTGGTGTTTACTTCGGTTTGAAATTGAAGTGAGAGAATGGTACAAGAGAGAAAGACGTGAGAAGACAGTGAGTGTGTGTGAGAGAGAGAGAGGAAGGTGATTTATGACGCATTTCTTGTACTCGAAATTGGATATGGCAAATGTTAAATAAGTGTCGAGCGAATGTTGAATAAGAAAATCCTAGTGGATGTTTCAAAGCTCTCTCAACGACTATACGACCTTGTTTGTTCAACTCCGAAATAGAACTTGTGCCAGACACAAACATCCAAAATCTATTCATATTTGTAATTAATTTTGCTTCTCGAAAATTAATTCATTTTATATGTAAATCACAAATTTCGCAAGTGCTTCGATTACGTTGCTTTTGTGACCTGCCCTTAATTATGTAATCTTTCTATTTTTTTTGTCGTAATAGATTTTCGAATAATCTTTTCCGAAGAACGCGAAATCGGTGGGCGTCAAACTTATGCAAATTCTTACTGAATTTAGAAGAATTTTTTTTTTATCTCTTGCTTTGTCAAATACAAAGACAGAATTTTGCTTAAATTTAAATTCCAAATGATTACATTACATAATATTATTTCATATGTTCCATGATTATTTATTCATTTTTTTTCTGAAGTTTATTAATTGCCAATGAATTTTTATAATCTTCAATATCTTTCAAAGAAAAAGAAAAAAAAAACCAATGAAAATATTTGTATAATTTATAAACTTTGAAAAGCTTAGACAACTGAATCAGACAACTACGTCAACTGAATTAACACAGGATGGTATCACCTATCAGGATTCGTCCTTTGACATACTCTATCCTGGACATTTCCTAGAAAATTAAAATTTAAACAAATATTTAGCCAATGTTATATCAAATATTGTGCATCAGCACAAGATACAGAATAAACGAAGTTTGTCTTTGAAAAAAAAAATTGCTAAAGTTATCTTTTGAGTTTCAACAGATTGCTTTGAATCATCTTCAACTAATTTGTCAACTAAATCAAAAACTTGTGACACTTCAAAATTGCAATGTAAATATATAAAAAAAAAAACTTATATAGGTCTCATCACTTCACTTCTTTTTATCTAAATATTGAATTTCTGTTTATTTTTCTTATACACTTAGAACCTTTTAATTGGTGTACACACACGCATAATACATTTATATATCCATTTATTCTACGGCACAGATTCAAAGAAATTAGTTTTGATTTACTAAATAAAAGGTAAACATGAAATCGAACGTACGCACACATGAAAAAAAACGCACGAAACAAAACAAAAAGAAAACGATACTTTTTCTTGAATGAAACTAGAATCAATACAATTGTCGAACTTGGTAATAACAAATACAAATATTTTCTTTGTTTTCGTTATTTTCACTTCCAAAAATATAAATAAACAACAGAAATCTACCATTCATGACCGAAAAAAATATAAAATAGAAAGGTGATTTTTGTAGTAATACCATAAACTGGAAAGTATTTGATTTATATTTTTTTATGGTTTTGTTAAATTTTACTTTAGTTATTATTATTGGTTTCATGAATACATTCATATTGTATGACCATATTGTTTATTAGATTAATTAAATAATTATAACTTTGTTAAACAAATTATTACGTTTGATTATAAATATTTTTTTAACATGAGCAATTCAATTTAATTGGGAATAACAAACATACAAAACTATTCAATTGCTTGTGCTATTTTCTATAGACTTTAAAATATGTAATAAAAACTAATAGTGAGTAGTCAATAAGTAATATCTGTTTATATATGGATTAACTAATTTGTCGGTTGCTTGTGACAATCGTTGGGTTTCCCATAACCAAAGACGCATGAATCATGGTATGTCTGTTTTTTTCTTTCTGCAACTTCCATTTTTCATTAATAATCCTTACTTAAAAACCATTGACTCACTTGTCGATTCGCCGTAACCATTCATGACCAAAACTGCAAAATAGAAAGGCAACTCCATACTACGCGAAAAAATGGATTAATGTTTAATTACTCACGATTTAGATCTTTTTATTGTACTTAACATTTTGCAACATTTAAAAAATGAGTCACTGTTTTTGTACTCGCACCCCAAGATTATTTGTAATTGTAGTAAAAATATGCTTATAATAGACGTAGAAAGCATTTGATTGTTTTCTATGACAATTTTATGACAGAGAGATTTTAGCACACTTAATTTGGTTATCCGTGCATAATGCAGGTACTAAGTGCGTTTGACCAGAATTTATTTGTGGTTTGTGCATAAAAATTGTTTGAACAAATATTATTCAATTGCATCACCGGTCTCTATGCAAATCGTCTCGAATGATGGAAGATTTTCTCGTTTCCTTCATCGCTGCTACACATATTTTCTTATTTTTTTCTGTGATTCCTTGAAATTTTCGTTGTGGACCGTACGGAACGGCAGTAGCTCATTTGCATACGGATTAGCTATGCGCATAGATTAGAATTAACCCAAATATCGCAGTAAAACTACCGTCCTGCGTTCCTCGCACCATGGGGGGTTTCCGGTGATAACATCCAGCTATAATACGCATTATTTCTCTTGATAACCATTTCTCCAAACCATATCGGAGGCCCAGACCCACTATTATCTCGCTTTTTCCGCTATCTTCTAGCTTATATAACTCCTCGCCTCCTCCTACTCCACCTTTCCCTTTTACCCGCTCGATCTCCTTTTGTTGTTTCTTCGGGACACCCACTCTACCGGTGCGTTTCCATACGTCGGCTGCCTTTTCATCATTGTTCCCTACCTTCATTCATATTCAAAACGCATACGCGAAGATTAGCCTTCATATTATATAAGCTTGTTTTTTTATATATATTTTTCATCCTCTTCATCATCCATGTGTTGTATCCTTTCTTTTCGACTATTAAATTTCTACTCGTTATCCTGCACAGTTTACCTGAAGCTCTACTCTAATTACAAAAATCTATTTGCCATTGCAACTTGTTCCACTTCGGCTAATTAGTATTGTCTTTAATACCTACTTAGTTCTTGCGTCCGTTCCCACTCTAATTGCTCGAGATCTTATACTTAACGCTTTCCAAGAACCTTCTCCTACGACCGCAACCTTTCTTAGAATCACCCTTCCTAAAAAAAAGCAACCCTACCTTCACCCTTGGTCTTACTAAAACCATTTTCAGTAACTTTAAAAACCCAGTATAAATTTTATATACTTATATACCATATAATCCAGCAAAGTTAAACGTGAGTATGATAATACCAGACTCTTACCTTTTTTTTAAACCATATTTTATCATACTTATATTAAATAAATATCATCTTCCTATCGGATGAAATTTATGTGTAGAATTATTCATATTTCCTATCTTAAACGATTAAGGTTAAATTGCTAATTCCAACATCAATAATATTTCATTCCTATCCGAATTTGGTGAGGCTATTTTATTGTAGTTCGGTTTAACACCAAATTGTGAAGGTGTCTTTTCGAATATTTAAGGTTAACTGGTGGAAGGAGTAGTTGTTGTTGTTGCTAATACTTTATATATTTTTTTTTATTTCATTCCATCCAAGTCTCTCTAGCGGCGCGACTTGTTTTTGCACATAAAGATGGTTATTATTTCAATTCTGAGATCATCAATACATTTACTTTTATTTGAAAACTGGTTCTTGTCTCGCATCCAAATTCCATATACAGTTTTTCCCAAAGATATTCCGGCTCCGATTTCAACCTCTCCGGACACCGGATTCTTCGCTATTCCAATTCTTCTTTTGTGAAAGAAATTGATATTTTTTTCTGTTGATTTTTTGTATGTGTTTATCTTCTTAGTCGTACTTTCTTCTTTAAATTTGTAATTGTCTTCAATTACTGCTTGCTTTAATTGTTTCAATTTTCTGGTAGAATTATTTCGGTGGTCCCATTCTCTGTTCTAATTGGTTTCGCTTGAAGATACACATCTATAGAAAGTGAATTGTGGTGACGCAAAGTCTGCTGTTGCCATTGGCAACATGGCATCTGGATATCAGATCATCAGTATTAAGTTTTAACGCTGCTTTGATTAGTTTCATTAAATGAAAACAAGCAATTCGTAATTCGTAAATTTAAGATTCAATTTTAGATACATTTTTTTAATAAAATAGTTTTTGAAAACAAGATTACAAAAATTAATTATAAATTCTTTTCTTTTATTTTTTTGTAGAGAATCTTATAATTGTGTGTCAATAAAATAAACTAGATTATAAAGTACTTTTTGTAGTCATCGGAGTTGGGTATCGATTGAAACAACGTAACTGGCATACATTTTCATTGACTTCGACAATTTCAGTGTACAGCTCGAATATCACGGGTGGTGCGTTCCTGGAAACTGATGAATTTGCGAAAAAACGTGGAAATGTAACAGAATCGTGCACGAGGATTGTATAGATGCTCTTGACCAGAGATGCCTTCCATCAGAAACAAAAAGACAGCTATTCTCATTTCCGGTTAGAGTTCTTCTAGTTTGGTGGAAAAGAGAAGAGTAAAGGAACATCTGCAAAGCATCTACGACGCGGATCAAAGTCGTCGGGATTAAAACTATTTTTGGATAACTGGAACTTCTCTAAATCAGTCCTAACACTATTATTGTACGTGAGACACTTGGGTGGTAGCAGTTTTCTTTCAGCCAATTTACGTTGATATAAATCAATTGATTCAGGTTATATATTGAAATAAAAGACGTAAACGTATTTGTTAGACCACACACGGATCATTTTTGTTTTTTTTAGTTGTTTTTTCATTAGATGTTTGCTAATTGTTTTCACTGGATGCCCATACGCATTTGCATGAATCAATATTGACTTGGGGCGAGTATTAAACATGTTGCTATTGATAAAATACACGGTTTACTTGACGCGTTCGATTTTTCAGGACCCGTTTTCGAGTCGGTTTACCTTGACCAATGATCGTCATTTCCTCAACTTTCAGCACTTGTTTTGTTCACTTTTTTTCTGATTTTTATTTTGTTTCTCCCATCAGATCGTGATGGAATTTTGGATGAAACCACATCACTGTACATTTTTTTTTTCTTCTCTTGGTTCTTTATTGAGTTCGTGAGTTGTAGTGAGAGTGGATGGGCCGATAATTGGGTTGGCAAACGCACTAAAGGCGCTCACTTTACATTTCAAAATCTCGAAGATCCATGGGTACCAAACACGTGCCCATTGATACTGTTAATTCACACGGTTTTGCTAAAGTCATTGACGCCCCATTAACGCCGGATTATCTCTCTTTATTCCGTTTCTGTACTTGGTATCAGAAACCCCAATTCTGTAATCATCTCGGTGATAAGAGTATATAAACATGGATGGTTGCCAAATCGATTGTTCCACAATGATTCATTTTGCAAACTTCTAAACAATTATTTAAAAAAAATACTTTATTAAAATTTAAAGTTTATTAAAATTATTATTTTGGTTTTAATTTGAAAATACATGTAAATTTATTACTTTACAAAGATATTATTCGATCATAAATTGTAATTGTTATTCATTACACTAAGAAAATAGTATGATAATCTTCAAGGTTAATTAAGTATATTTCGAATCGTACATTCTTGTTCTGACATCATCTACAATTTAGAATTTTAAAATACTGTACTTATAATTCTTGATAAAAAAAATGCAATTGTACAAAATACATTTTTCATTTTGTAAAATATGTGAAGTTACTTGATTTAAATGTACATGTTATGAAGTTGTATAAAATGAAATCATGATTATTTTGATGCGTGTGAATGGAGCAACGATAGACATATCAAAGATAATCTACTTTACTTTGATGCATCATCCATCACAACAAGCGGACGTCAGAATGATACACAGACACCTGGTGAAATTCACTGCGGCCTCTAATGACAATGTAGAAGAATAATTATGTTGCATGAATGAACGTTAAGAGGATGACGCGGACCCGTTGAATTCATTCATTATGATTGATTTGCCTGCTCTTCTATTCGAATAATTAACATGGACCAATAAACATGTGTAGTAAGAATGATGTGAAAATGAAGATCGATTGAAATGTTTACTCTTCACTTTACAATGATGCATATATTTCGAAGAATATAATCATAGTTATTGTAAGATTCATGATTAACTATGTATGATTCAGTAACATGTTTAACAAAATTTGGAAGAATATAAGTGTAGTTATAGTAAGAATAATTACAAAAACGTAACTATGAATGAAGTTAGAAGTTTGATTTTATTATTGTAGAAAATTTAAAATATTATATATAAAGTCGATTCCGCTTAATTGGGATACCTGTAATTGTGGAACTTTTGATAATTGGGTACATTTGTCCCAATTATCCCGTTGTGTTCCGATTCAGCGGAATTGACTGCATCTAATACTTATTATTATTGAATTTTCAAGGATGATGGACAGTTGTTGAATGCGTTTATGATGATGTATTTGCCAGTAAGGATTGGTGGAGTTGAAGTAAGAAGGTTGTGAAAATCCAGATGTATAGTTGATTTCACTGTGTCACTGGAGCATAAGAATATTGCTTCAATTGAGAATTATTGCATATGGGCGCGAGAACGTCTTTGTTTCAATGAGTATAATTGAAAGTAATGCACCGCCTTTATGGGTTGGAAAAGAAGTTTATGGCCTCATTTGTGTGCATCATGATTTGAGAAGATGGCAAGTGTATATCTCTTTAACTGCTTGGGGGAGATGCGATCACATAAGAGAGACGAACAGTAGCGTGTTTACAATGTGGGAAGCACGTTGGACCATTGAATGCTTCAAGCCTCCGATGGTAATTAATAACGATGATTGCATGGAAAGAAAGAGCGTTTGTCTTCTATGCCGATGTTAAAGCATATTTCTCTTCTCTTCATTGGATTGAAGGGGAGGGGTCCGGATTCCGTCATGTGGGTTTTTAATCACGCCAGTTCATGAGATCACAATCCTAAATAAATAAGTACGGTCACATCTAATTTACATGCAACCAATTTATTTGCTCCAAGACACTTAATAATAATCGGAATGCTATATTAATAATTCAATGATAATGCGCGTCGCGTTTGGAATCGTTCCTCTTTGAGATAAACTTATGCTCCTCATCCCAATCCTCGTCTTCATCTTCATCCATAGCCTTAACCACATCGAATCCATCTTTCGCCTTTACCATGATCACGACGAGCTGAAGGCATTTTAAAAAGACATTCATTTAAATAACATGTCACAGTTTATAATGCGGCGCGAAGGCACTTTTCATATTCATTCCCCAACATTTACTTCGTTTGCCGCCACTCCCCCACGGTTCTTAATTTTACGGTTCTCCCTTTTGGGCGGCGCGGGGCCTGAAGTGTCAAGTATAAATTTGGGACTCGTCGCGGGGGCCTCCGACGTAGCCTCAGGAATATCTAAGGGGGGGAATAGTATCCATGACCACAAAGGCCGACTCATCTTCCCTATGTGACCACCAGCGGGGAGAAGTTGCTTGTCCATAAAAAACAGATTAACAACGAGCCCAGGAATAATTCTGTTTTGACAGCCAAGGGCACGTACGATACCATGGGAAAAACGGCCCATTGACCGCATCCGAATTATTCTATTGACATACCATGAAAAGAAATCAATTAAGTTTCATTTATTCAAAACCTAAACATAAACTTCAATAGAAGTTAAGCATAGAGATTTTATAGAAAAGATATATTTAGCAAATAAAATACTAAAATTCAAACCAATACATCTTCCTTCGTGGAAATGATTTTGCAGAAAAACCTGTTATATTTAACACATTAATTAGCACAGGTAAAAAGGAAATTTGTGTAATTTAAACTGTCAAAATATTTATATTCCAGGTATAAGTTAAAATCTAGATAACAATGAATGACATATGTCAATTTACAGAAAAATATTTTATTATTTTCACAAATTACGTTACTTTGTCCACGATGTTGTGACATGCTAAATTGTATAATCCCATAATTAGACCCATATACAACTAAACTGTAGATGGAAATACCTTAATATAATAGCAAACATTCATGCTTAGGCAGGTCAACCGCCCAGCGATTATAATAGATACATACATAATTATCCTCAAATAAGGTCGATGACGTGTGGAGTACAAACCATGCGATTTGAATGTAGACAACTGAACTATTTTGGCATACGACCGAAGTTCATTACTTCAGTCAAACAATACAAAAAAAAGCAATTGTCCTCAAAATAATAAATCGATGAAGTTTTCCTTAGCAATTACGACTGTTTATGTAATCCCCATCGAAGGCCGCTATATTCAATTCCGTCGAGTGGAAATTATCCTCGCACAAAGACGATTTTTATTTTATTACCCTCGTGACCTTTGTAGAAACGATAAATGCTTCTCATTTTTTTTTCATTTCGAACATAACAATAACAAGACTACTACAGCCGTTAGCTAAATCTTCTGTATATGCCGTGTGATTATTATTTTTTATTTACTTACTTACGATTTTAGTCCATTACGTCATCGTAAAAAATTGCCATATTCGTTAGTCCTGACTTGTTTAATAGTAGGACAACTAACATAACATTGTTTTAAATGTATGTCATTCATCTTCTTTGATATTTCGGATTATTTTTAAAATAAGAATTTTATGTTGAGTTTTCGTTTTCAAAACATTAGTTTAGAAGCTGAGGAGATCGACCTTGTTGAAGGTCGAAGGAGTGGTGACATAAAACAGTGAACTCCTCAGGGTGGTCCACTTGAAAATGCCCATTAAAAATACCCTCGTACTACCATCGTCATCCGAGCAAGTTCGGTGGAAGAAAATTAACAATTCCAAGTTGGAACACAATCACTTCGTTTATTGCCTGGTTACATGAAACCCCGTTCGACGCACTTCATTCTCCGATAAAAAGGTTTTTACTCAACGCGTCTTTTTATACTTATTTTCTTTCGGTGAGGAGAACCAATAAAACTGGTGCACAAAGAAGTATTTTTTTTGTTGTTGTTTCATATTCATTTTTTTTTCGGTAATAAAACGTAATGGATTCGTAACAAACAGAAAATTTTGTAATTGAGTTCTTGAACTTTTCGTACCTGCCGTTCAATAATTAAACAAAATGCGACAAAACAGTTGTTTAAAGTGCGTCCAGACGCATGTGTCACGTACTTTCCGAGAATTGAAGCAACGAAATAATCATGAATGAACTTTAAAACTACAAAGAATGTTGGTATCTCAGTGGAAATAAACGTTTCCGGACTTATTTTTATCTGAACGTCTTTTTATCCCCTTTGTAAATATTTACATAGAGATTCTCACTTTTATTATAATATATGGGGCATAACCAAACTCGACTAATTGATCCATAACGATTATTTGTTGATCCTCGGAACGGTGCAACGCATTTCAAGGTCACGTCCGTTTTTTTTTTCTTTTTTTTTTTCAATATGTTTACTGTACGTATCCCAATATTTGGATTCACTTTTATATTTACACAATCTTTTTTCTTTCCAAATATTTTATCTTAATCACATAAAATACATAATCATTTTGTTTCCTTAATCAAAAAGGATATAATTATTAAATTTGTTACAGTTTGACAATAATGACACAACTTTGACATATGTCATTAGTTCTCAATAGTAAACCCTTTTAAACCTTCTGGGACAATATATCCTAATAACAATGTTTATTGTGACAATGGATTATTATTATTATTTCATAATTTAACAACCATAAATCTAAGTCTATTTCTGCCTATTGTGTATGAAACTTCAGTTTATTATGATGAAGTTTTTGGGTGCGATATTTTTCATACTATAAGTTTCGAAGAATTGAGATTCGTATCGGATTGCAGTTCATTCCGAATGTTATTCTCGACTGTCACTTTCCTGACTTGTTTTTAAGAAGCTTTCCATATTCAAGTTATGTGTCTTCTTTTGTGGACCCTCCGATGTGCTTATTTATTTTTCTTCTTACCTGCTTTAAATGCGATCGCAAATTTTGGTCCTGCCAACCCTCATATTTTCACGGCAATCTCGAATTCCTTCTTATGTTTCGTTATTATTGTTTTCTTTTTCTTCTTCTTTTCATTCTTCATATTCCTTTTTAGAGGAATGCGATATCGCCTCATTCTTTTATTCTCTTTTCTTTTCATCTTCCAAGACTCCTTCGCTCCAATCTGTTGTCCTCTCTCCGTGCGCCGTTTATGATTTGCTGCGTCGCAATAGAAAACTTCATACGAAATCCTTTTTTTTTTCCGTTTTGTCGCCGTTTTTGTAGTTATTGAGGAAGCGACTCGTAAAGTTTACATCGAATATAGCAGTCATATCCGTCGGCCAGGGAAAACTTGATGCACACTTTATTAGGGGCGGCTGTTTGGAAGTTTACACATGTTTCGAATATCACACTCACACATATACGCATAGACACGCACTAGCGCATAGCTGTGATGGATATAAAAGAGGCCGAAATCCGCAGAAACAAGAGAAACAGTTGTTCGATGTTGATTTTTTTTTCTTGTTGTAAGAAACGACTTGTTGTGTAAATATAATATGTTCTCCGGGTGGCGTGCATCAACTATTTGACGACTTCCAGATTTTAATAGTTAACCAACAGCTTTTACTGTATACATTTTAATGGTGACTAACACCATTTGCCGTACGTTTTCTTATTACAAAATTGATTTTTTTCCTATGCAAAATCCATTATTTTTAAAACCAGCAAATTTGTGCTTCTAAATAAAATCTTTATAGTTATGTGTAGAATTTCGATTCTAAATTTAGTATAGAAGACTTTCTTGTTTTATAAATTATATATATTTTTATAAACTTTCAAAATTGGAAGTCTTTATGTTAATTAACTGTACTCATTAGTTTAATTAGTAATACATTTAAATGCTAATCAAACTTTTAATTATATTGCTTGAGAAAGTTGTACTATAGTAAAAGGATTTAATTGAGTATATTCTAATACCTTGTTAAAAACTTTTTTATAAGTTAGGGGTCTGCAACCGCTTTGAAGTAAAGAGCCTTTTTTAAGAAATAGGGAGCCGCACGCAGTAATCTGCTAAGATTTATTAAAAACGAAAGAGTCGCAAAAATATAACCCAAAACACTAGATCATAGACATTTTTGATGATTTTTTTTGAACTCTTATACAATAAACTGGTACACAAAGTAAAAGCTGTGAAGCATCCAGAAATGCTTTATTAAGGCAAGAATAATCCTGAGGTTTATTGGGAGCAATAACATTCTTTGGCTACTCCTAAGAATAGTAATTCTACAAAATATTTTTGTAACGTTTATGACACAATTTTAACAAAAGCTTGTAAGTTAGTCAACTTTCGATTTTTATAAACTACTATCAAAGTGGTAAATTTATCCTGCTTCTTGATTATCATAGATGATAACAAAATAGATAAAATTATCATAGGTAATAATAGAGAAGGAAAACCGAAAATTCTTAGAAGCAATAAAACGTCGATGTATTTAGAATGGTTACAATGTGCGAAGGACGTAATTTTGGTATCAGGATAATAAATTCATCGTCGGTGGAAAGGCTTCGATGGATTATAATAAAGGAGAGAAAAAAAATGAAGGGTGGGCCGAACGTTGGTTGTGGTAAATTATGGGGTGCGAGTTTTTCTCTGAGAGAGAAAATAGAAGACGAGGAAGAGAATAGAGCAGAAACAAGTTGCTGGTTCGAATTAAGTGGGAAACAATAGGTTTAACACTCAATGCAACCCAGCTTGGGGTACGTTGGGTTTCAGCTGGGTGGGCGGAGAACCATCCGAAATCGATGCCCATATATTAGGGCGCTAATCGGTCGGATGGCCTCAAATATGGGTCATCCTTATCCACAAATCACTTGGAACAGCGCCAATCATGAAACAATATAATTACCATCAATTCCGTAAGCCGCGAATGAAACAAACAACGTAAAGCAATAAAAAGGAGAAATAAAAAGGAATTGCGTAATTCATATTTTGACCGGAATGACTTATTCTTTGGCTATTATCCGCGGTTCGTTGTTTGTGACACGCTTCGCCTCGGTAGTTATATATAACCGATACAATGATTATGCATTGTGCAAGAGGCTTTAATTACGAAGAACTGATTCTTCCTTCGATGTTGTTGGATATCCTTCAGCGTCGGTATTTGTTTTCTTGTATTTGTTTGATCCACTTCAGCGGATTATGCAATTGCTGCAGGATTGAAATGACATCGATCCTGTATTCGTACAGCAGCCTTGTTCGCATCTGTCAGCCGCCTGTGGTGGTAGGGTTCAAGTTACGTCGACTTCCTGAGAAGGAGGCCAACCTTCGGTTTGTCTCTAATGCGAATCCGCCCACACGAATCACGCTCCTCTTCGAATTATCTCTGCGACATATAGACTGACCGATTAATTCGAAATTAATTATCGCCGAGTGCCAATTAAGTTATTGCTTTACGACTTTAATCAGAGAGTTTATTACTTCAGGAATGATTACGAATATCGCATCGATACGGCTTTCCGTTCCGTACAATAATATTATGATTGTACTCTGCTTTGTTGCTTATAATATGGAACTGATCACCTCGGATTCATCTTTTAGTGATGAATCGGAGGTTCATTATTTATTATTTATTCATTCAAATTACATTTTTCGACAGGTCAAGTAGTTGCTTACAAAACAAGCAATGCATAAATTGCAACACTCTTAGTCCCTAGTTTTACACAATATTTTATTTACACATTTTCGCTTTTACACGGTACTTTCTTTACACGTTTTTCTCAGAAACCTATCGTCTAATAATTATTACCAAACTATAACCAAGTACACTAGACTAATATAAATATTAGAATTTAAACCATTTAAAATCCATATATATTAAAAATATCTTCAAATCTTAACATTTTTTTTATTAATAAAATAAAATAATTTTCGTGTCTATAAAAAAATATCTAAAATGTCCTTAAGCATTAAAATACTAAAACAAGTAATTAAATATAATTTAAAGTTGTTTATGATTTTTTCTTAAATTTTAGAGTTAATTATTTAAATTTTCAGTTGAAGCAAAAGGTAGTAAAAACAAATGTAAACTAAAATTGTTCTCGTTTATTTTTTACAAGATTGACATCACGTTCGACTTGATGTTAAAAAAGGAAGTCCAATTAAAATGAGTTTACATTATAATTTTCATTTGGCTTGTACAGAATATAAATATTAATAAGCAAACGTTTAAGACAATAAAAAAAACGAAATGAATACCAAACGTAATACACATAGGTTATATATATACATGTTTGCTGCATAAGATTTATATCAATTATTGCTGTTACGTAATAAATGTGATGATGATGATAAATTGAAGAGAAATATGAGTTAACAAATATTTATTTATTTAATATTTGCATCAAGTGAATTAGACGATTAAAATATCTATGAATTTATATCCAAATATTTCAATTTGATAAAATTAAAAAAAAAATGGAAATATTTATAAGGAGATGTGCATTCTTGATTTGGTTTATGTGGATGCACTATAAAATTAAAAATATATAGGAAACATATCAACAAACCGCAGAAAACACATTAAATACAAATTATAGCTGATATTATAAGGACTTTAATGAGTGTATTTATGGTTTGAGCGTAATTAAATAAATTTTGTGATGCTGGCATTTAAAGCCGCAAATAAATAATGTAAGTAATTTGTAGAATATTCATTTATATAACAAATAACAACATTTATTGCAACATTTACAGTATTGTTGTTATTTTTAAGTAAAGGTGCGTACACACTAGTCTATTCATTTTTATTATAATGAAAATATCTAAATTAAATGATGAAAAGTATACTGGAAAAATGATATAAATCTTATAAAAGTGACCACATGAAGGTTATTCTGGTCGTGGGTAGAAAAAAAACAAAATCTGTTCATCTCTTCATGTTTTGATAGAGTTGTTCTTTATTTGTTCGGATGACGGTGGAGGCGTACGATGATGGTGATCTGGGCATGAAAACAGAGAACAGAACTTGAAACAATGATGTTGTCCGTTGGAAGGAAACGCGCGTTAGATTTTCATAAATGCAAATGGGACCCTTAATGAATTCACCGGCGCAAACAGTGATCCGTTTGATTTACCCACACGAGAAACCACCAGGTTTCCACCGGAGTCGCGCATGTAATTTCCTTACCTCGCCCAAGTGGAAACGCACCCACGACGCCCGAAATGCGGATAGGATATGGACAGCAGTCCGATTACGTAACGCGAATCCTTTTTCCCGGTGGTTCTCCTACCTCTCTTCCTGCCTACCTTCCAATAGGTTATGGGCGATCGCGGAATCGATTCCGATGGGTCCGTTCGGATTGGTGTGCAAGTGCATACGTAGTATGAATGCATGCAGGCAGTGACGGTATGCAAATTCGAATTTCGTTCTTTAATGGTTCGATGTTTTGTTTCAGTACGACGCGACGCAATATCCTGTGCACCTGGTGAAGAGAATGCTCGATCGCACCACGCTCCTACCTGGTGAGTACGTTGTGCAATCGCACGTCCGAGGTACCGCTATTTACCCATTCGGATACACTCACTAAATCCATACCTGATTAATTCCATTTCATTTATGATGGTATTATTATTTATCTAATAATAGCTTCACCATTTTTATCCAAGAAAAATCCAAAACTTAGTTGGACCAACTCCAAAAACAAGAAATCAATTCAACTAAATTTATACCTCTTTATTTACATTTTAATAATTGTATTATTACCATTATTATCCAAGACTTAGTTATAGCAATTTTCAAAAACAATTAATTAATTTGACATAATTGTAGCAACTTCAAAAACATGGTATCAATTTAACTAAATTCATACCTATCGTGATGTGATTACTACAACATCACTACCATTAATAAGAAACCTATAACTTAGTTGTCTCTAGGATTTAATTTAGTTAGAACAATAACTTTGTATCATTGCCTTTCAAGACAAAACCATGTTTGTAGAAATTTGGACTAAAACAAGGTAACTAAATAGATCAAAGCAAGTTTGAAAAAAAAAACAACAAAGCTAGTATACTGGCACCATGGGCTTCATTAAATCATTCGAATGAATCGGTGTCGCATCTCATTACTCTGAAATTTAAATATAACGTAACGATTACTAAACAAATATTTTTCGACTTGCACAGGAATAACTAAACGTTTCATTGTTGTACTTCTTTATATATTTTTTAAAATTTTATTTTTTGTAAATTAAAACTAGTCATTGCATAGTTCAAAATTGTTTAATATAAATGACTGAAACGTAATGCTATTAAATTACACTTGCTGCACCTCTTTCATTTGTGATTCACAAAGATCTGCATATTTTATACAAAACGTTTCTATTTTTCAATATTTTCGAATACATAAATTCATTTTTTTTATTACAATATATTTATATTAATAATATCTAAATACGTATTATGTTATTTTCTTTTTATTTCTTATATAAGAATTCACTGCAAAATACTTACATTTTATTGATTTCTCAAAATCTAAGAATTTTTTTTTAATTATAGAAAATATAAAAAATGTTAAATATCTTATTAAATTTTATTTAAGATGAAATCTGTTAGTTTATAATAGTTAGAACTTATTATAAATATATTCTTAAATATTATTTGAAAGTTCTGGAATTAATAATTTAATACGTAATTAACCGATTATCGTATGAATTGAATGTGAAAAACAATTAATTGTAATTAAATTTGAAAAAGTTTCATTACTGAATATTTAAAGATTTTTTAAATTTTTTTAGATTCTGAATTGTTTGCATGTATTTTTTACGTGCAATAAACTTTAAGTATTTGCAGATTACTTCAATCGAATGACCTGCTTCGGTAGTTAACTTGATCATTCGTGGTATGCGAACGATGCGAGTCATTGAAAGTCGCCAATAACTATGTTACACCGGTTAATAAACGCAGAGAAGTGGGTTATAGATTATTTTGTTTTTATTTGCAACTTTTCTCGTTGTTTCATCTAACAAATAGTAAATTATGTTTTTTTCCATATATGTTTACTATCGATAACACTTTTGATCTCATTTATTCAAAGAGCTCTTGCAGATTTTACACTACAATTATTTTTGTCAACTTCAAACTTTAGTTGACAAAATGAGGTTAGATGTCATAGTATAAATTTGATATTCAATTACAGTCGCTTCCTCTTTATTGGGACAAATCCTAAAGAACCGAAACAAAACTAATTTCATGTTGAAATTGTATTAAATCTATTCAATTACAAACACGTTTGTAGAAACACTATTACCAAAGCGTATTCAATAATAACATGTGATAGTATCATTTAGTTAATGAATTGCTGTTGGTAATTACCTGCGAGTCAAAGTCCGTTGCGTTCCACTGACCATAACTCTACGAGATTATCATTATTTTTTCTTTGATGCATGTCAAAAGGTTAGAGATCTTGGGTTTAATCAATCAAACGAACAAGTTAGAGGTAGGACAGGACGTCGATTAGTTTATATAATGTTCGTTCCTCTTTGAATATGATTTATGGCTTTATTCTAATGTGTATCAACATGTTACCAAGAAACTTAAGTCGGCGTATTAATTTGATACACACGTCACTTGAATGTAGTGAAGTTACATGCACGTTACATCTGAATTTAATACACTGCAAGTAATTGACGTACTTATTCATGTTCGGAATATTTTCTTTTCGTTTTTTTTTTGTTTGTTTTCACTAGTCATCAATAATTTGTTATTGCCAGTCGTGTACGTATGTGATGCAAACGCAAAAGGATAATAATCATAAAAAGAGAATTTAGTAAAAGAGAAAATTCTTGTATCAAACGTAATTATTGTAATTACTGATACTACATTATTATGCCTACATTAAATGTAAAATAAAGTTTTTCATTTATCAATGTATTTATATAAGTATAAAATACTTGTATAATCACTATTTAATACATTAATATAAAATCATTAAAGATTTTTAAGAAATACATGGGAATTTGTCAGAATGCCCAAAGCAATGTAGATAAATATTTCCAACAATTATAAGTATCGTATATTTGTTTTGTTTTTAAAATATTTTATGAAAAAAAAAATTCTATTGACCTTGAAACTTGATTTTATTGAGCTGAAAGTATATGGAATAAATAGATTTAAATTTGTCAAAATATCAATAAAATTGTTATTCTTGTCTATTATAAAATTATAGCTTTAATATTTGGTACAAATCAATATGATATTACCGACAATTGTTGGGAAATATTACTAACAAATTGTCGGGAAAAAGTAAAATATTTGTAATTAAAGGTATAGTTAGTAATGGGTTTGGGAAAGTGATATTGTGTATCATTAAGAAGCAATGAACATCTAGGGACAAAATGTATGTAGTTTTTAGTTCATACGAGAATTGACCTTCGATTGTAACACTCCACCGACAATCCAAAGTGTAAAGTTTAGAAAAGACAAGCTTGTTTATATTTCATCTTAAAACTATGAAAACTATTTTATTGGAAAATAAATGATTTATTATTTTTGTAACCACTTATATCATGAGTATTTTATTGGGGACACAGTTCCGATATGGATCAACGAGGAATGTGTATCAAGTATAGGATACACACCTACGGAAACTGTGGACGCAAACATCGGAATCCAAGACGGTTGCATTACTACATACATATTTGTTTGAGAGACGAACAACAATAAAAAAAAAAGAGAAGACATACACATGTGTTGCACAAATGGTTATATGGTCGTTCACGTGAATTCAAATGCGCGCATGGGGGGATCCATTGAGGCCTCTTATCAGTTTGGTGAATCGTAAAACTATCTTTACTACGATTTGAAACGGTCTCAAGTGTAGACCTCTCGAGCTAATAAACGCCGGATTCCGGAATTACGTCGAGTGGAATTCTCGAGACCAAGGAAAGCCTCAAGAACGAAAGTGGATACGAACAAAAATAAAAATTACGCTCGAAATCATAATAATAATAATAAAAACAGAGTGAGGAGGAAGAAGGGGAGAAGATGGAAAAACGGCACAAACGAAGAACGATAACAATTGAACTTGACCCGCGATAATGTCTTGTTCCGATCGGTCCGGCGCCGCGGTTTTGCCTGTGTTTATACTTAATATGTTTTTTTGACCAGTGTCGTTGTGGTTCTGTTTTAGTGAGGCTGGTGGATGGGTGAGAAGCTCAGGAGAAGAGTGGTTGGTAATAATTAGTGCGGTTTTTTTTTCTGTAATGCTCAACTGATCTCATGCTCGTACACTAAATATAGACGAATGTTTATATAAATAGATTGCGTTATTTATTATCATTCCACCATTATCAGCAGGAAAAATATACTATCGGCCGTAGAGCCTGTAGCTGTGCGTTCTCGCTGTATGGTAATGAGTTCCGAGTTATGTATGTGCGCGCGTGAAAACTGGACACTCATTGAGATGGGTTTGGGAATATGAAAGGGAGGGACACCCATCTTCCATCTACCATCGTCTGACAGCTTGTTAAACGGGACGGGGGACGTACGGGGAGGGGACGATCGCGGTTTGTTGACCGTGGGCCCACCTGGGACGAGGAAAGTCCCAGAAACAGAGACCACGACGGTCAAGCCCCGTGACGGATTACATTTCTACGGTTACCATCGGCCCATTGTAAGTCATTGATACCCATTGTAACCTTTAATACCATGTAAATCTCTTCGGGGCGGCTGCGACTACGTGCGGCTCCCAAAACATTCCTCAAATACTTTCTCACTTATCAATCCCAGTTCAAACACACTCGAACACGCACTTTGTTTATTTTTTTTTATTCTTCTCATATTTTTTTTTCACGAAAATAGAAAGAGCTTTTTCATAATTTACATAATTTATCTGAAAATGAACGTTGTACCAACAAATAAATTTCCTGCTTATTTCTTATATACATTCAGGACTTTAATTAAGCCATTATCTGGATTATTTATTACTTTTTACGTAATTACAGTGGAGGGCCTACGAAATTATCGATATAATGGTGTGTCGTAATGCCGTTCCGAAAGGGAAAGCTGTTATGGGATTGTTTACTTTGATCTTAGATTTTGTTTACAATAGACGGCATCTGCGCGACATATTATAGAGCCTTGGTATGTTGAACCCAAATAATACGATCTTTGCGATTTTACCAAACCTCTCAAATTCTTATCGAGAAAATGATGAAAATCTTCACATTTAATCGTTCAAGGCCAAGTGCATATTTTTAACGAACTATAACCCTTCAAGGATTACGCGATTAGTCGATTGATCATCAATTGAGAAAGACTAATTTTGAGATCTTATACTAAAGGTGTACTTAGTCATATACTGAATCATTATACTCATTCATTTATTCCCCAAGGTCAAACTTGTCAAATTCCAATAAATGAATAAAAAAAAAATATACAAAATATATATAATTCTATAAATATATTTAGTCTAGAAAACATTTGTAATTTCTAATAAAACACATTGAATATTACATAATGATAATTTAAGTTTAGTAATAATAATAATATAATTCGTTAGTTAAATTTAACGGTCATGTATATTTAAGTATAATGAGTCACTAATTTATCTCATTAAATGTTTACTATTTGGTCTAATCTACGAAGATTACCAAATCGTCAATTTTAAACAAGCTTAAAGTAGATGTTTATCTTTTTTTGTCTACACAAGTTCCATTTGTGTATAAAGCTTAGTAATTTATGAAAACTATTACTTTTTATTAAAATCAACACATTTGTAAAATTAATTATATTTACCAATAAATTTACTGACAATTAAACAGATAAAATTAAGTAATTGCATTCTTCACTCATTTTAAAATGCTTTTAAATTTAATAAATATAACAAGGAATTTATCAATTAGTAACATTTTTTATTTTATATACATTTCGAAAAAAAAAAAAATTCCTTAGTTACATTGATTTAGTTATAGCTTTTTTTAATTTCTTACTTTTTACTAATATTTTTAGCATTTAATTTATAAATTTAATGCAAAATTAAAATTACTGAAATATTACATAATTATTAGAATTAGGTTTAAATGGAAATACCTATATTAAGTAATCAAATAGTAATTAAATCAACATTGAAATATATGGAAAATCCCATTACTTATGATTCTTCCACCCATTTCCGAACTATCTGTCGTTTTCCAGTGCTCATTGAAACGTTCTACGCAGCTGATATCAGTCTTGTATTTCATTGATAAAAAAGTATATAGAGGATTTGCTGATAGCGTTCAGCACAATGGAACGACGATAAATCGTCCCGATTATGCAACGCAGTCCGGGGCGAAAATCAGCGTGAAGAGGTAATAAATATTAAAGGAAGAAGAGTAAAGCAAGCAAGCAAACAAACAATGTGCGCGCGCGAAAGCCATACCTGAAGTGTTTACATAAGAGAGTTAAATATCATCGATCCATATCGGATACTGATCACATTGTTAATTGATGCATTGAAGTGCAGGTATTGAACGCCCACCTGTGGGATATGGATCTTTCCGTTCGTCGCTTTTAACACACAAACAATGTATGTAACAATGTAATGCGTTGGCTAATTTGCAAAATGCTTCATTACTTTATGGATGTACCTGACCTACCATCATTTTGTACAAGGAAGAGCAAGGTTAAAAGAAGCTGATGAACTCTAATATCTGTCAAGTTAACGTTTTATGGATTAGGATTAAATAATACCAAAAGTCAAGTTTATGATTACAAGATCAACGTTATTTAAGGTACAACTAATTTTCTATTTAAAGCTCGAAAAAGTATCACATTTGGATGCTTGGGGAATGTAACATGTAGGCTAATTGTAATTGGCATTCAGAAATGAAGTAATGAAAAATTAACACTCGAAAAAGCGTTGGCTAATTTGCAAAATGCTTCATTACTTTATGGATGTACATGACCTACCATCACTTAGAGCAAGGAAGAACAAAGTCAAAAGAAACTGTGGAACATTATGAGCTTTATTATGTATTGTTATCTAATATCTGTCAAGTTAATGTTTTGTGATTTCAAGATCAATTTAGTTCAAGGCGTTTAAAAATGAAGTAATGAAAAGTTAACATTCGAAAAAGCAATGATTTTCTGAGATATGTATCACCTAATTGTTGGTATAATTGATAGATATTTGTACATTTAGTTATAATTTTAGTAGTTATTTCAAAATAAAATGGAAACATCCTGTATTATGATTTTATCCGGTGGCCATCAATTAATCAAGGATTGCGGGAGTCACGTAGATCATATATATGATATCACAGCGATAGTCGAAAAATAAAAATAATTATTGGGTATTCCGATGCAAATCCGAGCCGCTCTATTCGAAAATAACATTTTCGTTTAAATTTATTGCCACAAACGTGTTATTATACTGTATACCGCAGGGGAATTATTACTAATTCTCTAACTTAATTACTATCTATCATTTTATTATGATTCAAGTCCACATTTTCTAATGAACACATCTCGAGACGTGATGGAATAGTTCGAAATAAATATACACCAAAAAAAAAACAAATAAATTTGTAATAGAGAGAGACATACAAAGCAAAATCATAAATAGTTGTGAAATTGATCGAAATCTAGAGTGGGTCCGTTTCGCCCCGTTTGCGCAAACCGGTCCAGCACGATGATGCAATTCGGTGCGGAATCATAACGGAGATAATTGGGTTTGTGGGAAAATTGTGTAAGTGCGTGGGATGATGGTTCGATGGCGCGAGGCAAGCGCAAAATACTATCGAATACGTGTCGAACTGCGTGCTGTACCATAGAGAGATGGTTATTACCTTACAACCATAACCATCACTTCCAGCAGGAAATCGCGCGGTTTTTCCGAATCCGAAAAAGCGGCGATTGGTAATGACTGCAGGAAACATCGACGTGACCTAATAAGGGAAGACATAATGTATAATTAGATTCAAAAACCGCACCCATATATTTCATAGTATCCACTAACAACTATAATGTATACACAACTAATCCATAATATTAGATAAGTAGGAAGCGCCGGTTGCGCAACTGTTGCTCAAGTCGGTGTGCGTGTGCTTATGTGTGAGTCCGTGTATATGCATATGATGTAAGTGTGTTTGCGCGAGTGTTGTGTTGTGTTTTGTCTTGTCTACCTACCCTGGATTCGCGTTCAATGCAACCAGAATCGCAACCGCTCGAATCAATATTCAGATATTGTAATGCATTCGGGACAGGAAATGTAATCCTTCAATCTGGAGAAGATGAATGCTCTTCTCGTATTTGTATTCGCCCGCGACGCGATTTGCATTCAATGCGCTTCAAACTACCTCCATCTCCTTTCCTCTCTCACCACTCCTCCTCATCGTGTATCCAAAAGGATTTATTCGAATGCTCCCAGAAGATTCTCCAGACACCAAATGACCATTGCATTATCCTTTTTGTGGGTCACAGACGGTCCACCATCATCCTCTCTCTTTCCTTCCATATTTTATTTTTTACTCACATATATAATTTTTTTTATTATTCCATTTCGATTGCCGCATTCGGTTTATGTTAAGTAATTCATCGTGGATTATCTATGCAAATGGAAATAAAAAAAAGCAGCGGTCCTAATCCTTCGACGCGTGCATATTAATCCTGAAATAGACCAGCTTTTTCAAATGTAATAAGTCCACCATTGATGAGATGTAATAAATCCGTTAACGGCGGCCACACGCTGAGAACTTTATAATCATAAGCCACTAAAATGGGGTCTTTATGGATCGATTGCATTTAAAAACGAAAATATCAATAGTGTAACCGGTGAAACTCGCCCATAAAACTATTTCTAATAATAACGTTAAATCAACTTCCTTAATCACTGGAAACACTCACCGCTTCAGGAAAACGCTCATAAAATGAACCCTGATAGGATTTCAGTTGATGTATTTTTTTTATATTATGATAAATCGAACGCATTTTTGTCCATTCTTCCTCTCCAGCAGTCTGAATACCAAGGTCGTGAGTGATGCCATCAATAAAACTTGGAATAATCACATTATTTACAGTGGTTTTGTCCGCTTTATACATTACTAGTATATTATCAGTCTTTCTTCTTTTGCTTCCTTCTGTAATTTTTTTTATTCAAGTCATTTACATTGATACCAATTATTTACTTATCATTATATTGTTTTGTTCAAGAAAGTGGAACGATTATTTCGTTATATTATATAAGAAAAAATAGTTAGGTTTAGATTAAGTAAATTTCTGGAAATGGAAATATACGCATAATATCAATTCAATTGTGATATCGGTTATCAATATTTGCTAGACGTGTCCATGCTATGTATAATTTACAGGAAAATTACGAAATCAATACAAAATTTATTGTAGAACTAAGTTATAATCATGATGTTGATAAGAATTTTTAATACTTTCGACATTTCAGTTATTATTTTTAATCCTGACTGAAAAATAACTTGTTTTTACTAAAAAATTAATAAGTATTATTCATACTTTCTGCAATTTAAGTTATCATTAATTAAAACAGAAAATTAAGTATTTACAAATTTCATATTTATTTTTTTACAAAAGTTACATCTTATTTTTGTATACAGAAAGTTATATATGATTTAATGTTTTAAATTCAGATTTAAAAAAATGCAAATATATCGATTAGGAAATAGAAGATGTTACTACCATAAATCAGATAGTATTTGGTGGTATTAGATTCGAATAGGAAAAGGGCGTGACTGGGTTAATCGAATTCAATGTATAAATTAGATAGATTAGCTTAGGTTAATCTACATACATTAGGTGGATTTCGATGAAACAAATATGGGTGGTGCCACCAATTTAAATGGTTTCTAGGAAGCTTTCATTGTTTGAAATTTCGGTCTCATATTTTTCTATTTTCCTTTTTATAATTAAAATTGGTAATTCCAACTTTCATTTGTTTCAATTCCGACGTTTAAAATTTCACTAATATATTTTTGTATGAAATAAGTTGATTATTATGTTGATTTTTATGAAGCTTCGTTGGTGTAATTTCAGCGTTTCTGTTCTATTTAATTGGAACTAGAATGATAATAATAAAATGTATGTGCGTTGATAATTTGGACGCGTGCAGGATCCGAAATCAGTGATACCTCTCGTTCCGAGTCTAGATTACATAATGAACGGTCATTACCGAGCGTTTAATAACCACCTGACAGAACTGGTTCCTAATAACCCAAATCTCTTAATTACTATAGCTTGTAAATAGAGCGTCCATATTGTTGGAATCAGGATAATCCTTTAACGATTATTGATGGAATCTCAGTCGTTTAGTTTACCATAGTTGAGTTAGTAAAGAGAAAAAGTCATAAACTTCTGTCATTACGATCCTGATGAGTTATTGCTTATGGTATTGCGATTGCGTAATGAACTTGGTTTGAGGATGAAGCAGAATGTGATTTAATGATGTTGATCCATTGTTTCGACTGTCCAGAAGAGTTTCGTAGAATATAGGAATTGCGAAACGGCGTGGGCAAAACGTTAACATCTCTCCGTTGCGTTGCGTATTTTCGTCCATCCGCTCGGCTGCATCTTTTGTCCTCTTTGCTTCCATTTAATGTGCATCGTAAATTCATTGCAGTTCGCTGAGTGATTCCGCTCGAGGCCGAAATATTACTTCGAAATTTATTATGTCCTCCGGATTATTTATAATCCCGCTCGATCGATTAGCTCCGGCTCTCCGCACACAGCGACGAGACCACTTTTTAACGATCGAATGTAAAAGTCATTGTTGTCCTCGGCCCAAAGGAGGATAAATCAATCGACTCATTAACATATCTGTGAGAGTGCGCGGTCAATGATTTGATTAGTAACAGAAGATTGCCGGCAATGCAAGAAGGATGGACGAAAGGACAGTTTTTGGTTTTCATCCAACTTTTGTTTTTATTTGAAGAATAACTGCTTTTTAATGCACGTTACATCTCGGTTAATTTACGTTCACCAATTTTTCGGTCAAGCCGAATTAGTGTTCAGTAATTAGCCTTTCAAAATAAAAATGAAGTGTGAGAGAAAGATGAAAAAAATGAATATATTCGAATCGTGTCTGTAGCTTTTTTTCTTTTTTTTTTTATCTCCGACTGGGACATCTTCCTAATGCCTCCACCTCCAGTTTTAATTGCGTCCATTTTCCAATTAATTTTACTTAATTACTGCATAATAAACAGCATTCTTCAGCGCTCTTCTAAAATCGTCTCCTTCCGTTTTAATTAATCAATTCATTAAGATTGAAGAATTTATGGAAAGTGAGAAGCCGTGAGAACCAAAGTTACCTAATTTTTCACAGATTCTTTCATTTTTACTTAACCAGCAATAATAATAATAACCTCGGTTTCTGAACAATTCTGTTCGTCAACTAACAAAAAAATACTAACACAATTTTGTTATTATTAATGAATTTTCTGTGATTTTTATATATGATTTTATGCTTTACTATTATAAAGTGTATTATATAATTTTACATTAAATGGTTTCAGTTTTTGTACATATTTTATGAAGGAATTATGAACTGACGTTTCACTGCAAATTAAACTAATATTTATGAGCGTTTCACACGTCATTGTCTCATTAGTTTATTATCGATTGTAAAGTAATTTTTTGGTTTCTCTCTATAAAATTATGTCCCACTTTGTCGGATTCTTTCATTTCCGCAAACTTAATTCACTTCCTTATAATAACATTGATGGTTTGCAAAGGAAACTTATATTTACGAGCATTCCATAAGTCGTAGTTTTTTTTTATTACTTATGCCTTGTATCATAACAATATGTTGGATATTGTAGTTTCTAGTACTACTGATGATTTTTTACTAGAACTCTAATATTTTTCCCATGTTCTATTTTGTCATGGAACCGAAATTTTATTAATATTTAAGCAATTAAATATTATTAATAAAATAAAAAATATTTTTACAAAACGTTTATAAACCTTGAAAGTATGCATTTATCAAATGTACTTAAGTAGAAACTTATATAATTTTATACCGACAAGTGCGAAATTCATTTGTAGCCAATAGCCTTGACGAGTTTCGAATGCATCTTTGGAATGCATGCTTCCATTAAACTATTTATGTAATAAAACGCAATCAAGATTAATCAACAGGAATTGACACAACTTACAATTTAGAAAAAAAGGTATTTGAAAAATGTTACCAAACCTTAATGAAATTTTAAATAGACAAAATGTGTCAAAGTGAGGACAAAGATTTGAAGTTCCGAAGTTCTTTCACTATAGCATTAAATTGCATAGAATTCTAATCTTAACGATCGTTGGACACGTTTTCTGTTTGTTTTGGATTGAACCAACTAAAAGAACTCTTCCTATCTTAACGAGACACCAAACAAGGAACATTTTTTGGGGATTGCATCAACCGAAACAGCTATTACTGTTATTCGTCCACCAACAACGACACTTGTATCTACAAAATTCGGACCTAATCTAATCCGTCGCGTATTTTTTTGTCGTTGTTAATTGCAACATCCTTGAACTCTACTTCCGTAGAAAATAATTAAAATCGTTCTGGTAGAAAGTGAGAAACTGAATTTCCCCTAATTTAGAGACATTCCTTATGTACTTTATTCGGTACGATTAATATAATTCGAATTCCCAAACCGATAAGATCTCAAGTTTTTCGACGACGAATCTTAACGAGCGCTGTTTCTTCCTCTTTATTTTCATCTTTCTCTCATTCCGTTGCTTCTGCTGCAGGTACAACTAGTTTTATTGACTTTTAGTAGAAGTCTTATACAATCATGGGCATCATCTGTTTCCTATTTAAATTAATTACTAATAAAATAATCAACATTCTTGCTCAATCGTCAATTTCAATGTGAGATTAAAAAAAAAAAGAATTTTTCTATGATTCCCAAAGTTGTTTTGTTATAAAAAAATATTCTTAACACGTCGCGTTTTTTTGACCCAAAGGTATAAATTATTAACTCCTGAACGTAACCTACTTAGACCTAATCTTAACGAGCGTTGAAGACGCCGCGTTACTTGATAGCATCTACTGAAACAAATTAACTGCAACAAGCCTAGTAGGTACTGTTTTCTGTAAATTTCTGTATAGTTTCTAAACATAAATTAAATAAAATATGAAAATAATAAAATTGAAAGTTGTTCATTTTATTTAAGAAAAATCTAGTAGAAAATAAATCAAAGAATGCTTGAATAAAAATATTTTCCTTGAGATTGTTTATATATTTTTTTAAACTAATTATTACTAATGTTTGACGTCAATTTCATTTTGGAGAGGTTGTAAAATGTATTATAATAATATTTATATTCAGATAATTGAAAAGTGAAATCTTAACACATAAAAATGTTTTAAACTTTGTAAACAATTATTTTGTTAATGTTTATAGTGGAAAAATTGAAATTATGAAAAATAATTTTCAATTATGATATATTTAAAAAAAAAATCTATAAAAATTTGAATCTGTTGAAAGTGTTTTTTCTAATGATTGATTTTATTTAAATTGCTTGGATTGTGATATGTAATATATTAGAATATTTGTTGATCTAAGTGTTACGTTCTAACGCTCGAATGAGTACCAAAAAGTCTACCAATGTCGAAGAATTTCTGGCGCGCCGCTTTGTCTGCTTGGTTGAAGAATAAGGCGTGCAGCAACATATGTAAATGTGGAATGTTGAGAAAAAAAAAGAAAGAGAGAAATATAAACCAAGTGTTAAACATTTGCAAGAGTGAGTTTTTTTTTAATTGCACCTAGTAAAACAGCGTATATTCATCCGCCAGATTCGAGATTAGCGCGTTTTAAAGCATATTACTATTTAATGTGAGGCTTTAAACTTAAATTACATTAAAACAGCAAGAGCCATGCGAGGAAACTGACGAAAAAAAAAGAGGAAGAAAGAAAAGAGGAGTGACTGGCGTTTAAGAATCTGTAAACTACAGCATATAAAGCAGTAATAAACCTCTTTCGGTTTTCTATTTAATGAGAAATGCAAATAGTATGTTATGCGTTTGGGAATACGCGGCGTTTTTGATGCAACTTCTAGTTTGCTACACTTCAGAGTGCGCGTGGAATGGCCTCGTCGACTAATGTAATGTTAATTAAGCGCCGAAGATTTATGTTTTCATTAAAATTATCTAAGAGTGGCCTAGGGAACTATGAGTTATACGTTGAAGCTCTTTTTATGGATAGTATAAGATTATTGAATTTGCTGAGATTTACTTATACGTTGTAGATCCGTGATAAACGTGGACGGATTATCTTTATACGGGATTTGATTGAGATTCGTGGAAAAGAAGAGAGACACTGTCCCATTGCACCTTACATTTGACGCGGTTGCGTAAAGAGCGAGCCACACTGACGATGTTGCGCAACTGTCCGCTCGGTTTGCGCAATCTGATGGTATCGTCTGCTCTTGACCAATAGCCGTTACCATTTCTGAAGAGGAAAATTGAAGAAACATTTGAAATAGTTTATAAATCAGAGACGACAACTTCGGACACAGATTGCTACTGTTGCTACCAGATGAACTAAAAGCTTATTGCTTTTTAAACACATGCATTACTCATTTATTATAGAAGAAGAAAAATATTGAAGGAATTTGCAATTTCAGTCACACCTGATTTTCGTATAGCTATAATGAATTTAAATAAAAACAATATTAATTGTACATTTTCAGTTATTTCTTTTTTAAATAAATAAAATAGTAATTACACTGACACCTGATTTTAATTAAGTTTAAATAAAAAGTCGTTAAAAATAATAAATGTATATTCAGGTGCATAATTTGTGACAAAATTCACTGAAAAAAATTATTTTACATTTTATGTTCATAGTTTTAATTAATTTATGTAAAAAATATTAATTGATCTTTGCCGACGCCTGATTTTACATTTCCATTTCATATGTTCCGAAAAGTAATGTCCATAGTATAACGGAAACAAATATAATTAATAAATGAATTTGATTATAAAAATTATGTAACAAAAAGTACTTTGTAGCTTTACTTTCATTCATTCGTTTAAGAAAATCAGGCCTGAAAATTATTGTTAAAATGTGATCATTGTGTATTTTTTTACAATAATTACCGTAAACTTATTGGGACATGTTTGCACAAAAAAAAAATTAACTATGCATTTCATGGAATTGTTTGGTCAACTTTTTCAGGTCACTTTTTCTTTCCATTCAAAAGCGAAATTGTATACAATGTGGTTCATCTGTTCTTGGAGCTAGGGTCTCTCAATACGCCTCTTTCATTGTGATTCCGACCATAAAGCACTGCAATTTTCAATTATATCAACATAAAAAGCAAATTATCCGGATATGCATCCGCACCTTCCTTTCTAGGAAAGAAAAATATTTGTCATAAATGCACATAAAACAAAATCAAGTACATTTTTTTCGTTTATTTTTAATATTATATGACAAGAAAGTTAATTACAATTAAAAATGAAACATTGTCCGTTTATTTAAACATTTATAAAAGATTGTCTTTAAAATGAAATATCGTTAAGAAATGTGTTGATTTTGAATATAGCAATAAGATCAAAGTTGATCATTTGTTTATATAGTTTTTTTTTATATAATTTTAAGATGTTAATTTGATAATTAACTCACTCAAAAATGTGCCGATTTATGTTTCTGAGCTCATCATATTTTTAATTGTCATGATTTTTATTATACAATATGCAGTAAAGTGTAATTATCATGATAATACTGCGTTGCGTAACATTTAGTAGAAGAAGAAAGAAAAAAATGTGAGGTGGTCGCTTTATAGTTCGAGATGCAGTTATATTTGTTTTACGAGATCTGTGTGTATGTGTGTGTTGTTCTGCTTTACAGAAACCTGAATGAAACTAAAACCCTGTAATAGTATACTTAAGCATTGTATCTTCTGTCTGTAAATCATTAAGGTAGATAACATTTAATAAACAAGTTTCCGTTCCTTGCTGTGATGATAACCCCTCATTGCGTTAAGATTTTTGGCAGCTGAACTCTGTTTAAGTTCTCCGGTTTCCTTTAAAGGGCAGAAGCGTGCGGGTGAAATGTCCACGGTACCCCAGGTAATTTGGTATAAAAAAAAGGTGCACGTGGACCGCAAGATATGGATCATCTGCTGCACATAGGTTTGCCGAAAACACCTTTGCCTTCCACCCATCTGTCCGTTTCAGTTTTTCGTCTCCTCTTGATGCGTGCGGACTTCGTCCTTAAAGGCTCTTCCGAAAAATTTCAAATTCGTCTTTAACACTTATTCATTTGCTGTTGTCATTTCTCGTATCCCGTTCCTTTCTTTCGCCATCCTTGGAAGCCGTTGTTTGTTAAGCAAACGATCGATTGATGATCAGCGAGGAATACTAATGTGGTCGCATTGTTTTTGTCGATTTTTGTTTTATTGTCGCGTTCAATGCGCCTCCGTACGTTTTGGTATGTGCTGTGTATCATTCTAGTCGTGTGTCGCATGACGATCAGGGACGACCGCCCTTTGGGCATTTCAATTGACAGGATTAAACGGCAATCAGCTAAAGACATGTTTTCTTCTCTCGAATACAGGTAACAATGAGACGACCCTCAACCTCCACTAGGTGAACCCCGCACGTAGACAATCCAAGATGAACGTCTGCGATCCCTACAGAGAGATACAACTCTACTTGGAGAAGACTTTGGTAAGTGCAGTAGAATCCGATTCTATAAATGGTATATTTATAACCATACCCAAGGAGAACAGGATCGAACAACTTACTTAGCCCTGTATTTTCTATAGTCGTCAAAACCCATTACTTCAATCTTTTCTAGTTAATATTTAACCTCAAGATAAATTAATACAATTACATATTTTTCTTGCAAACTAATAAAAAAAAATGTTACAAATGAAATATTTACATTAACAAGAAGATGAATAATTTTGCTAAAATTATTATTTTTAATTAATTATGTTTACTTATCACTAATATCAACTTATCTATGTATTATTAAGTAATAAGAATAATAATACATAAATTATCAATTGAAAATAAAAGTTTTTTCCGTCACGCTTTTACTTTCTTTTTGTGTATATGAATTATAATAGAAAACATTTGTTGTTGTTTCCAACGGTGACAAACAATTAGGAAAATAATATAATTTTGTCACGTAATAAATAATTAGTATAATAATAATAAAAAAATAGTTCAAATATTTGATTAAAAATTCGACAAAATCTTTATCAATTTCATCATTTTTTAATGAAAACTAACATTTTCTATTTAATAATTATTCAATATATTAAAAATATTTTGAAAACTAAGTATTTATCAAGCAATCAAATTTGTATATAAATTATTTTATATAATAATTGATTATTTCATGTGGACATGATAGGAATTTCTATTATGAGCTTTAATGAAGATTTCCACTTGGTGAAACAGTCAAAGTGGTCTTCGTAGATGATACCTTGCGTAAGTCTTAGGAATTGCTCATCGAAAGGTCTCATCCTCGTCGCGAATATCAAACGGACTTTCATTATTTTAATTCGCTCGAAGCGATTAATAATAATTTATTCGTGAAGAAATCGCTCGTACATTTCGAAACACATCAATAGCAAAACAAAAAAATCCTAGCTGTTACCGAAAATTAAGTAACGATAATTAATTCAATAATTAACGAAGTGCAATACCGGTTTCATGTATATTTCACTTGTTCTTCACGCATCTCTATAATTAAAACAAAAACTATAGCTTCTACTGCAAAATTAAGTAATGATTATTTGGTAATTAATTAAATAATTTAGAAATTGTGGTGCAATACAGGTTTCGTAAATACTTTATATTTTTCGCATATGACTAACAAAAAACAATAAATTTTTACTCAAAATTTAAGTAACCATGTTAATCATCTTCTTCTTTCATTAGTGAAAAAGTGTCATATTTCTTACTGGAAAAAGTAAGTAATTAATAACCAAAAATACATGTATATACATCATCTTCATATATAATAGCTTTTAACGAAATATTAAGTAATGATCATTTGGTAATTAATACCCGAGAAATACTGTTTTTTGTAAATACATTTTTTTTCTTCTTTATTAACAAAAAAAATCTTAGATCTAAAAATTAAGTAACAATATTTAATACCAGATTAACGAAGTGGAATACCGGTTTCATATATATTTCACCTTGTTCTTCACGCTTCTCTAGAATTGAAACAAAAAGGTATAGCTTTTACTAGAAAATTAAGTAATGATTATTATAAATAATTTTGAAATTAATTCACGGTTAAAGAAGTGCAATACCGGTTTTTAAATACTGTACCTCCTCACATAGTTAACGAAAAAGAATTAGTTTTTACTCAAAATTTAAGTAACGTTCAGCTTTTTCTTTCATTAGTGAAAAAAGTAAATAATTAATAACCAAGAAATACTGGTTTTTGTAATTAAATCATAGATTTTAACAAAAGATTAAGTAATGATCATTTGGTAATTAATAACCGAGCAATGCTAGATTTAAATATACGTTACCTATTTCATCTTCCTTGAATAGCAAAAAAATCATGGCTTTAAAAATGAAGTATTAATAACCAAGCAAAATTAAGTAACGATGTTTCGGTAATTAATAAGCGATTAACGTGCAGCAATACCGGTTTTGTATACACGTCTTCTTCTTCATCTTCATCTTGCAAATTTATCTGGGCGTGTAACCCGTAGTGATAATTGCGTAAACTTTCCGCACGTATAATCGAGATTCATTGTGAGGTAGATTTATGAGTGGATTTCTGGCACACTTAGGTGCAATTCCACTTTTCCTTATATGTCCCAGAATCTCTATTCGCTTCGTACTGTGTAAATGGTAAACGCAGTGATTATTACGGTGATGAAATGCGCACACACATTTTCAATCGCTAAAAAAAAATACGTTCCGCATATCCAATAGACTTCTGTTTGGAGTTTTATTATTTACTCATTCAACTACTTCACAACTTCAATTTTTCTCTCTCTTTCGATTTACTCATTTTTTTTTGCTCGTCTGTGCCTATTTTTTTTGCTGCTTGTCTCTCGATAAAATAGAAACTCTATTGCAACCATATTTGGTATTGCCCTCAATTTTGACGTTCCCGTTTAGTAAATGGTTAACCCTTCAAGAACTAATATTTCTTCTGTGTCAAATTTACATTTGAAATATGCGTAAGTAAAGGAAAAGAAGGGAATAAATGTATACTCAGATTTCAATCTGGAGCGCTGCTAGATAGATAGAATATAAATTATAATAGTCTTTATTGTCACGAAGCATTACATAAAAGATGATACATGGATTCAGGTCAAATCTTTCGTTTAACCCCACAAATAAATTTTAAGTAGACAAATTGTATTGTCTGTAAATATTATTTTATTTTGTTTATTGTGTCGTTTCTTTTTGTTGGTTAGAATTTCAATAATAACAACAGCAATTGATTAATATATTTAATGAGATTCCAACGATTCCTGGAAAGGAATTGTGTGTCATTGTCAATTTTACGACAGCCATCAATAACAACATAATTGCTACAAATATTTTACAAAACGCAGAAGGAAAATGTTGTCATTAATGGAAACTGTGTGCAATAATTAAAGTCTCGCAGAACGTCTGCATGTATACACACAACAACAACAACAACAAAAACAAAAAAATGTACTTATATTCACGGAACGTTATGAGAATTGATGGTGACAATTATCTGTTTGCAAATGATGTTACCTCGGTCATTGCACTAGGCTAAACTATGTTTCCTCTCAATTCAATTTAATATTAAATTTGTTGCGTGCATTTCGTTGCATTTCTCACGCACCCAGCTGACTGTTTGGAGACGCAGCTGTGTCGATCCCCGACATCCGACACGGGTCGGCGGGGACTAAAAAAAAATAATAATAATAAGGAAAAAAAAGAAGAAGACAAGTCGATGAAGAAAGAACAAACAACAACAGCAACAAGACAAGATGGAAAAAAGAACGTAGCGTATTCAGATTATAATAATAAAGAGCATCGTGTGGGTGCGAAAGTGCGTCGAGCTAGAAAGTCTTCGACCGTTTTTGGCCAACCGCCGCTTTGTTGCGTAACAAAGATTTCTGGTAAACATTTCAGTTTCAGCGAACTTTCGACAAAAGAAATTTAGTCAAATTAAAAA
This sequence comes from Nicrophorus vespilloides, assembly GCF_001412225.1. Taxonomy (NCBI): domain Eukaryota; kingdom Metazoa; phylum Arthropoda; class Insecta; order Coleoptera; family Silphidae; genus Nicrophorus; species Nicrophorus vespilloides. Next base: position 117,333 of record NW_017100095.1, on the reverse strand, counting down.
AAAACATATTGTTTATTTGAACCTCAATTATAACAATTAAATTTTGAAGTAATTGTGTTTTTCAAAAGATAACTACATCTATAAATTAATGTAGTGGACGAGATTATCAATTTATGTTTTTAAGAAACTGTATTTCTAATGTAATCTAAACCGAACTGAAATGAATACAGACACTTTCCGACAACACAAACAAATAAAAATTTCTAAAGATATTTTGTCCATGCAAACTTTTTTCTGGTTTCAGAACCAACAACAAATACATCAATTGATTTATATATTTAATGAGATTTCAACGTTTCTTCAAAAGGAATACTGTGTCGCTGTCAATTTTACGACAGTCATCAATAACAACTTAATTGCAACACATATTTTATAAATTATATTAGCATGAATGTATGTAATACTTGTGTAATCCATGTAAAATGAAACTATATTTGCAATCAGAATCGACACCAAAATTAATTTACTTTTTCCGACAAATAATCAAATCAATATAAAAAAAAGAGGAACTACTATATCAGAAGTTTCGCTTTCGAATAATTCGGATAATTAATTTATATGAAAGTCATGGTAAATACTTAATGAATCAATTAACGAAACTCTCATAGAGATAATCGTCTAATTGCAGCTAAAATAGTTTTAGAAAGCCAAGTCGAAACACGACGTTTCGCACGTTTCCCCGGATGCGGCACGGGCGTTGGTTGCAACGAAGTCCGAACGGGGGACGAGCGTTCATTTTTTTATATATTCAATTCCGCTTAATCGGGACACGTACAGGACTACTGTACTACTGTACGTAATCACCAATTAAGCGGTTGTCCCAATTATCCGAAGTTCCACAAAAATTACACGATTACTGTACCTATTAAACGGAATATTGTAATGAAAACGTGGAGTTGTTGTGTTATTTGCTTAGTTTTGTTTTCGTTCTTTAAGATTTGTCCTTAATAAGCGGTTGTCCAAATCGCTGAATGCAACTGGGTTTATAGAAGTCATGACTATTAAAGCTCGAAGTAAGGTCGAATAATTAAACCGCGTACGTTGCTTTTTAATTGGTTTTGGAATTCTGAAAATTGCGAGATTTTACGCACGGCTCGTCATTAAAATATAATTAAATTAATTAAGAACAAGTTGCGAAATGTTGAAAACAACAACGCAAAGTAATTACTATTCGAGGCAACATTTGAAGCGTTTATGTAAAATCAATTAAACGAAACAAACATTTACTATTCATGTTGAGTAATGAAATAATTTAATGTAACATTTTCAACCTAATTAATTGCCATTTCTTTTCTTAATTTATACATATTTTTTGATGAAGCTTGCCTGTGTTGTTCTTGTGAAGGTTGTTGTTTCTTTAGTTCTTACGTAATTTTGGATAAAGCTTTAATTGTTTTCTATGTTGTTTATATAAAGGTTATTATTCTTGTCTTCTTACGTATTTTTTTAAAAACTTCTTTAGAATGGTGTTTCTATGAAGCTAGTTATTATTTTGCATCTTACGTAATTTTTGATAAAGTTTCCTTATTTCCTATATTGTATTTATTTTCTGCGAATCTTGCATTCGTGATATTGGTTATGATTTTCCTTGTTTTATACTCTGTTTCTGCTCTATTCTTGTATGCTTTCTGCGCGTTGTTGCAGTTTGTTACTGTTATTATTTACGTAAACAAATTATGTTTGACGGACGCATTATTGTTCCTAATTGATTCACACGAGACGTACTTCAAAAACGCACTCGTTCACAATTTTCGTTCGCTCCATTGGAGCTCTAATTACCAAATAACCATATGCACACCGGACTTGTTCTTGTTGCTCTCATGCATAACATCGTGGAATTGCGTATCCGATTATCGTGAGCAGCGTTATGGAATGGATGGATGTTGATTATGCCATTCATAGTTGCTTAATTGTAAATGTAAACAGCGTATGTCAGTGTGTCTACATTGAAGCAAGTTTTTCTTATTTATAAGCTCATGTTTGTCCAATCAATTTCAACGCAAATGGATAGATAGAAAGTTTAATACTATCGAAAATGGAAATCTTATTTTTTCTATTTACTATTTACAACTGATTAATTACAAATAGGACAAATAAGACAATTTTTTTTAATTTTGAAAAAATAATTAGTTTCGTTTAAAACTTTCATTTAACTTTTTCTTTAACAAGGAAAAAATATATTTAGAGGCCAGTTCATGTCAATAAATATAAATTAAAATCAACAAATAAATATTTATTAATTGATACAAAATTATGTTCAAAGGGGAAAATCCATGTACGAAAAGTTTTGTTATGAATTAATGTTCATGTATTTTTTGAAAATGTTGCCTAATTATGTAATTTCGTAACAATACTAAATTTACTACAATTTCAAATACAGAAATATTTGACTATAAGTGTATCAATGAAATCACGAATAAAACATCATGTAATTGAAATGCACATGCGGACATAAGCTGATTTATCTTTTTGAGATAAATAAAATAATTAATTCGATGTAATGATTAGTGTTATCCGAACGAAGTCGATGATCCACAGGAGTGTTCAATTCCTGATCCTCAAGGACACTGCGATCCGTTTAAAAGATTAACGAAATTGTTTATTCGCTGCAGGCTCGATTTAATCCATTCATGCAATTCGTAAATAACTGAAACCGAAACAGTGATTCATGTTAGAATTATGTCGAATGAATTCTAAGACGTGCATTTCCTCAGGTTGCGCACATTAATATATACTTATTAATCGGCCTTCTGTTGCAGTTTGCGCAAACAGAACAGATTTTCTTTGTCCACTTCTATATTTTCTTTAAATAATATAATTAGTCGCTCAAAATATTTGCACAAATAATTCTAATTAACGGAGTTTTTCAATAAATACAAAATATCCTTCAATAAATCCATTAATTTCTTGATGCATAAAGAGTTTGCTCAAAATTATTCTTATCACCTTGTCGCCTAAGTTGTTTGCGAAACTGTCCAATCCAATAAATACTGTGTGTTTAAAATCTACCAATTCCTTAACGTTATTCTTTTATAATAAAATTCTTGGTAACAAAATAATTCTTAGCAATAAAATATTTCTTACAAAGAAAATTAATCGTTCTGTAATTGCATTACGAGTACGTTGCATTTATGTTGCGAACGCTTCGCAATTACATCATTCGCCCGTGCACGATAATTCGTTTCTTCTTTCCTTTTTCGTTCTTCATTTCATTCTTTCCTTCTTCCTTCCTTGCGTTCATGCTCTCTCTTTCACGGCGATTTCACTTTTTTAGTGCATCGATTGCTGCTGGCGACTTTTTATTTTTCGCTAACTACTCACTGGAAACCATGACAATCATATTAATTTTATTAATAGATTTGATTGCTGCTTTCCAGGAAAACCGCTTCTATCTCCATGTGATTAATTAATTATCCGTTTATCTCGTTAGAAAATAACCTCTGGACACATTCGTGGAGTAAAAGACATAACTGTATTTGCCAGCAATTACAATAAAACTACTCTTGAAAGAACATTATTTATCTGTTATTATTATTATCGATTTGATTAAGTAGATGAATTTAAGATTAATGTCATAAATATCTTTAATTGCTCTTCGAATTCTATCAAGTAATACAGTTCAAAATACAAGAAGTCTTTTGTTAAAATGCTTAATGCTTAAATAAAAAAACACAAGGCTTTCAATATTAATAATTTTGTTTTTAAACATAATTTATTTAAGAAAAAATAACTTTAAAAGGAATTGTATTTATTTGTGAAGAAATATTTTTTCTTATAATAATTAAACCTATGAAATTATTATATAAAATCGTCTAAGTTTAAGTTTATAAACTTAAAATCTATAAAAAAAAATACTTATAACTTTAGTGAAGAACGTTCAGAAAGTATCGAAGTTTGTAGTTATATCGCTCTTATGGAGCAGAGTTGAAATCGGTAAAGCCGGCTGATGTCTTAGTTTCCTTAAGTGGATTTCCGTATCCGAGATCTACATTAGCTCTAGAATTGCCCCGTTTGAAATTCAGTTTCCAATAAGTAATGGTAGAAAGCTGTTCAGTCAATTAAAATGTGCGAGCGAACGAAGCGCAGCAATTCCAATGCACGCAAAATAAAAGATGAACAGCATCCATTCTTTACGGAGAAACAACTATGAACAAAAAAATATGTTGCAAAAAAAACTACCGCTAAATGTGGATAACACGCATGCTTAATTTCTTATAAAATCCTATATAACCCTTTGAATCCTAGTATCATGATGAAACCACACTCTTGTACAATGTATGCGCTACCATGCTATTGATTGATAGATGTAGAATCAATTTAAACATTTGAGAACGACCCGCGGATATAGCTGCTTTATTCTTTACAAAAACTTTAAAAGCTACAACATAAATAGCATAAAGTTGAAAATTAGACCTTGAAAAATTAATATAAATTATAATGTACGTTTATTTTGATCATGTTTTTTGACCGTCACTTAATTTAAAATTACCAAATTGTTTAAAATTCAATATTTTATAAATAACAAAATATTTTATTTGCTTAAATTAAACATGAAAACAAACTAATTTTTTTTCTTTGATTATTTTCATAATAAAACGTTTAAATGTGAAATTCGTAAAAAGCTGCGAAAGCAGAATCAAGTATATAATAAAACATTTATGTTTCTATTTTAAGCATTGTGCATAAATGTAATAATGAAAACAAGTATATTAAAGTCTCGTGTTTTGCAAAATAATTTCGAATTTCTGTTATGTGTTCTCTTCATTGATGTCTGAGATAATGACAAGGTAATGAAAATATTTTACTTAGCTTAGAACAAAATACTCACATATTTAGTACAGCTTGATATTATTGCCAACATCTTAATATTAGTCATATCATTATCTTATCGTTGTAGAAAACGCAAATTGATATCCTCATTTTAAACGTTTTTCTGAGCGAATTTCGTATCTTAATGTAATGAACTAGTAAACAGTTCTATTTTATTTCAGAAATAAGAGAACATTAGAAATAATGTCTTTTTGAATTTGATATCAAAAAAATAATAAACATAAACAACATGAAATATTAATAACGCGGATTTGCTGATAAATACCACTGTTTGTTGTTGGGTAATTCACTTCAGTGGTTACAGAGCTACGGTACACATGGCAATAAAAACCAAGACCATATTCGGTTGGTTAAATTTACTTAAGTGTCGGATTTTTTTTGTACAAAAACATTAATTAATTAATTAGTTTCGAGAGTTTCACATGATGGTGAGTACATTTTATACACAGTTTAATAATACTTCAAATTATGTAATCAATATGCATATATGAAGAAAATCTACAATGAGTAACATTTTAACAGGTGCGACATGAGGAAGAATCGTGTTCACTGTAAAAAGTAAATAATTTGGTAAGCATATATTATTAAGGAAAATAGAGAATATAGTAGTGACATTCCTTAAAAATATTAGAGAATATATAATCAATAACTTGAGGAACGTAAATTAGAAAAACAAAAAAAAAACATAAAGTTAATAGTAAAACGGGAAAATAACGAAATATTTGTAAACTGTTCATTACTTAACCCCATTTATGCATTACTCATATATAAAATTACGTTATTTCTTAAAAGGTTTCAATCATCATCCATCATTAAAAATGACATTAAACAAATTTGTTTATTTAAAAAAATATTTAACAACTATTATCACCTATTCAAGTACCATCCTCAATGCATATTGTTTTATTATTTCAACATATTTTTTTTTTGTAAAAATTTCTTCTCTACATTTTTTTAAATTTATAATGTCTTACAGAAATTCTTAGTAATTTATCTAAACATTTAATTGCTACATTTGATAATTTTTTCAAAATATTCAAATTAGTAATATTGATAATAAAATAATTAGAATCTCGAATGAATTACATTTGTTGTATGAAAATGAATGAATTTCTGTGTTTCTATAAAATTGCAAGCGAATATACATACAAGAGGCTTTTGTATTAAGTACAGTAAATTTGATAAGAAATATCATTTATTGTTATCAAAAATGTATTATGTCAGAAGAAATAATATATCTCGTTGTATTAATTAAGAATTAGTCATGAAAGAGAAAAAAACATGATAATATAACGAAACTACAAAACAAATAAAAAACAATAGTTTTACTAGTTGTAATGCGTACATGTCGGTTATTATGATCGACTCATGAACGCAGTAAACTTACCGTGCAAATGAAGTGTATTCCGAAGCACCTGCAAAATATTTATGTGATGTAATTACTCAGCTTACCTTCGTTTCCTTTGGAATGCTCGATTTCACCGAAATTATACGCAGTCAGCCTACCTACCTACATCCTATTTGCTGACTTACGTACATGAGATTAGGACATGTAGAGTGTGAAATAAAGCAAATATTTATACATGTATCCGCGATAACAAATTCGAAGTTACCTTGAGGTTGGGAATTGCAACGGAACAGTTTCCTTTTCATTTTCTTTTTTTACTGATGGCTTTTCTACTCAAGGATTTTCTATGAAAATCAACAATTTATTTATAGATGTATTTATTAGTTGAATATTTGTTTTATATACTTTTTGAAAATTTTATTTTTGTTTTTTTTTTACTTAAAGATCTTTGAATATAAATAACTAAAGTTTTCTGTACTTACCTTAATTGTTAGATTATTCGAATATTTTCTTTTTAACTGAAGGAAGTTAAATAATAAAATTGCTTGATTTGGTTGTACACTAAATACGTTTATTCATAAATATAACTGTTGTATTCATTTTACTAATTTTGTTTATCTCATGAAGATAGTTTTGGTTTTCTTTCCATGTTTATTCATTGAAATAAACTGATGGAATGATTAGTTTTTGTACTACGCTAAATACGTTTATTTATGGATATACCTAATGGTTAAATACTTCGGTTTACTGAAAGGTCTTCTTTCCACGGGCTGCCATGAAGGGAGACTCGTCAAGGACGATGTACTTCTTCACTTTGAGCCTAGCATCCTCTTCTTCATGCTTCTTTCCACGAGCCGTGAAGAAAGGATCTATCTCCTCTGGCTCGTCGCGACGCATCAGCAACCACCTAGGTTCATCAGCATAGAACGTATCCTTGAAATAGGACGGCTCCCTTTTGCCGCGGTTAGCCCAGAAGGGTCCCATATCGTCCTGCCTGGCGGCTCTTTTGACGCATCCTCCGAACTTGCAATGGCCCAAACAGAATCCTCTCGGCGGACAGAGGTTCTCGAATTCCTGCATCTGAAACGAAGTAAAAAAAAACAAAATCTTTTGTCCATTGGTTCACTTTGTTCGGTGTTTGCCACCCCGGTCCAAGCGTAAATATTTACAAAATCTCCAGACGCATTCACACCTTAGCGTTCCACAAACATCCAATGACTAGTTTTTTTTGTTGTTGTTGCTCTTTTTGTTGTTGGAGTATATTTGGTTTAATGGTATAGAATAGATTAATGGGCTTACTTGGGCGATGGTGGTGCAAGCCACGAAGGCGAGGAAAAGAGTTGCTCCGCAGTGCTTCATAGTTTGTTGTCCAAACAAAGGAGTTGCATCGACTGGGGGTTGCTGCCGTCTCCGACTTCCTTAAATATACTCCTCCCCGTCTGTGTCCAGGTAACGCAAAAGCCTGAGGTCAACACAGATTAGCACCGGGACTTGGGGAGTCTCCCTGCGTTTCTGTCACTCACCAGTCTGATTAGATTCTTGTATTTCGCTGCTAATCTCGGCTGGACAAATAGCGAATTCCCTTATTGTTACAAACTCCATTCGGAATCGAATAAAACAACAACGATGGAAGGAAGCGAAGTTCAAGAAGGGAAAGGCCGGATTATCCGAATAATAATGTCGCAAACATTCTTTATTATTTGTTTTTTTTCTATTTGTCGAACAACTACACCCACCCATTCGATTTCAGCATCAAACTTCACACTGACTTTCAGAATATGCTTATACATTTCATTATCATATACGAATTTAAACTTTACTTATTTGCAGACAACCTATTTTCAAGGTCCACCTGAAACTAATCAAACTGTACATGCATTCCCCAATATCCGAAATCTAGTTAATAATACACAACAGTTTTCAATTTTCCTCCGAGTTTTTCATACCAAGATTAATTGAAAAATCTTAACTACTTAATTATTATGCAAGCTTTCCTTCGCCAATTTCATGGAACTTTCAATCACAGAACTTTAATGATGCAATCATTCAAAACTATTATGATTGGAATTGAATCGTTAAATGAAACATCTAAACCATTTAATTGTTATGCAATTAAAATCCAAAGCTTTCCTTCGTAGTTTTTCATACAAATTAGAATGGGCAATTTGCAATGGAAACTAAATTGTTTATTTGTTACACAATTCAAATCTAATTATAGATTTTAAACAATTTAGAAAAATCTGAACTTATTTAAATAGAAGAACAATAAAGAGTTGTTAAAATCTATATTATAGTGCAATTATATTTTATGTAATTTTTGTGTAATAACATTTAATAGGTTTTGGGAAACAAGTGTTGTTGATACAAATGTTTTGGAAACATTCCAAATTTAAGTCGTATGAGTAAAATAAAAGTTACAAATGTTAAATCACATTCTAAAATTAACAATTTGTTTATGGTTTATTTATGACTCGTTTCATGGTTTCCTTTTATTTGTTGACTATTAGGATGAGATATCTGAAGTCTTCGATCAGGATAGACCTACCAAGAATCTGTACTTCGACGAGAATGCCTGGAGTCCGCCGATAGAACAAAACTTCAACGACTATTCCACCAAAGACACCATCTTCGATGAGTACACTGATTCCGGATTTGCAGAAGAGTACACACCGGAGAAGATTCGTATTAAGCTGGTATTTATTTTGAAAATAATTAATCATGAAGATAAACAGAACTTATCGAATCGATGATATCCTCAGCCCTGCAAACTCCTCAACGAATCAAATTCTACGACAACCACTGGTACCCAGACGTCGCCATCGCAGAGCTCCACGAATCTGACCTGCTGGTCGGATTGCTCTTCCCCATGCATCACACCCATCGACCAAGAGATCAGCGGAGATTGTGTGTCCGCAGATGAATTGGATGAGCCCTTCTCCCAAGGCCTTCGACCCTTTTGGCCACAAGAGTTGTCAACGAAATCCTCCTCGGCCCCGGTCCTGAAAAAGGCCACAACTAAGGTATGAACTAAATCGATACTTATATATTTTTTTATTATTATATATATATACATATTTGCGATCTATATTAATTTAAATATAGACTGATCCTTGAATATATCAATTCATGCATGCGATGCTTTGAGTATTAAAAGTGTTTAGGTGAGTTATCATGCATAAGTTATCCTGTCATTTCAGGTGAATAAGCAAGCCCGATCGCAGTCTGATCGACACCTGTCTGGTGAGTACTTTCACTATGTCCATTCGTATCAGAGAATACAAATTCTTCCGTAGTCTTAGTGTTAAAGTGAATGATAATTGGCCAGTGCGAAAAGCGGAACAACTATGGAAACAATTACGAGCTCACAAGATCGCAGGTTTGTCTCGAAACCCCTCGATAAGTGCAGCAGTTTTCATCCCTTTTACTCCAAATTTTCAACTCCAAATAAAATTACCAATTTATTATTTTACTTTATTTTGTTCCATTGCATCTGAATTAATAAGCATTCTATTGTACATAATTCAAATGCAAACAGTTACATTTTTGAGATTTGTGTTGAATTTAAATTTAGTTTGAATTAAAAGTAAAAGTTTTAAATAATTCTAAAATTAATCGTTTTTCCAATTGTTTTACTATTTAAATTTTAATTTATTGGCCAAATTATTATTATTTTTGTGTATACCTATGAGCATGAATAGATCCATGCTTATATTTGATTTATTTAGCCTTTTTTTTTATTGTACATAGATCAAATTGATTTGCATCATTAACTCTAAATTACAGAGATCGAAGCAACAGAAGCGTGCAAATGGTTAAGGGCCGCAGGCTTTCCTCAATATGCGCAGATGTACGAAGGTAGGTGCATGCATTTCTGCACTTTGAACAACCAATTGCAATGTTTATTATTACTAGACCAACAATTTCCCGTGGACGTCAATGCGGCAGAACTGGATCACCCGATGCTAGAACCTTCCGTTTTAAAATCCCTTTTCCGAAGGCTTCACGCTCTCAACAAATGTGCACGTGTCCATCAACAGCGTGTCACCCATACGGATGATTCCGAAGATGAGCAATGTGCTCTTAGCTACAATTGGACCTATCAATCAGACCTAAGACGATGGTCTCGCATAGGACAAAACTTGGAGATTCGTAAGAATACTTTACTCTTCTTATACTTTAATGTATGAATATTTGATTTATTTGATATTAGCTGGTAACATAGAGGAATGGAGCAGTGGCATTTCAGCCGAGAAGCCTGAATGCTCCGGCATATCTACGGAACCTACTAGAAGTCGCTTAAGACGTATGGGATCTACAAGACATCATCGCAGAAGTAACCGAGATGTGGTTGTAATGAGCGAATCTGGTTCCAATGTATTGGATTTTCTCTCAAAACATTTTAACTCTATGAGTTCCACTGATGCATCAGCTTGTGCTTCGGCTTCAGTTTCAAACTCAGAAGGAACTCTCGATAAAAAGAAGAAAAGCAGGTCTTTGGACAAGAGTGATGGTTGGTCGTATTCCCCTCATCACGAAAGGTATTAATTACTTAATTCGCATAATTGAAGCAATTTTTTACATAATTCATGTATAGGATACCATGGAATCCAATCACCCATACCGAAGAAGATGATGAGAGTCGACTGGATTTGGAAGAAGGCGGAAGACCAATCTCGACACTTTCATGCACGCAGCTGCAAGTACTAAGAAAACTAGCCTTGCTTAAGTTGACTGCACTCATGGAGAAATACTGTCCTACGCATAGGACCGGATGGAATTGGGATCTGCCAAAGTTGATAAGAAAAATTAAAACACCTGCATACAAAGGTAATGGATAAAGCTTATTAAATACTTGAATGTGATCTGAACCTAATTCTTAATGCAGATAAGAGTGTGTTTGGCGTGCCATTAACAATAATCCTTCAAAGAACTGGATCATCTTTACCAAAGGGAATAGAGGAAGCGCTGCAGTGGTTGCAGCAAAATTCTTACGATCAGGTTGGCTTGTTTAGGAAGTCAGGAGTAAAATCTCGCATACAGCATTTGAAGAGTCTTATTGAAACGCAAGGAGAATTCCTCAATTTTAGCGAGTACCACGCCTACGATATAGCTGACATGGTCAAGCAATATTTCCGAGATCTACCCGAAGCATTATTAACTAATAAGTTATCCGAGACATTCTTGTTGATATTTCAATGTAAGTAATTAATTTTCCGTTTGATGAAGTTGGTTTTAACTGAATTTTGCAGTTGTCCCCGATGAGGAAAGGCGTCAAGCAGTGCTTTGTGCCCTTCTACTAATGCCTGACGAGCATTGCGAAGTTTTGCTGGCTTTACTTAAATTTTTAACTAACATCGCGGAGCATTCCGCTATTAACCAAATGAATGAGAGCAACTTGGCGATTTGTTTCGCTCCATCTTTGTTCTTCTACAACATTATACCATCTAATAGACAAGGACTGGGATCACCGCATCCACGTGAATTGGCCGAAAGCAAAGCGGCGCAGGATTGCCTTCTGTATTTTCTACAGAACTGCAATAATTTATTTAGTGTAAGTGGATTATTCCTACTACGAGAGGCAACTATTATCATTACCGATGTTACAGATTCCTAAAGAAATACTGAAGCAGTGCACATCGAACGAGATGAAAGAAAGCATCCCAGTCATGTTATCGGATTTAGGAAGCGTATGCGGAGGGTGGAGGGGTTACCTGGACGAGTGTCAGAAGATGTTGCTGAGAGAAGTAAAGGAGAAAGGTTGGATGATGGTGCACAATCATTATTCGAAGGTCGAAATTGCCTACAAGAAAGTGACGGACGGTCATCCGTTGAGATTATGGAAGATCAGCGCCGACATAGAGGCACCACCCGCAGAGGTCTTCTACAGGATCCTAAGGGAACGACCCAAATGGGACGAAGAATTGCATTCAACAAAAACCATTGCTCAGATCGATAGGTGTGCGGAGGTGTTCCAATACACGCTTCGCAATGTCCCTCCTCTTCCTTTGAAGGATTACTGCGTTGTACGAAGTTGGCGAACGGATCTTGCGAAAGGTGCGTGCCTCATCGTTGAAACCTCCGTTGAGCACTCTGACGCTATCAACATACCGAACAGCGTAAGAGGAATAGTATTAGCTTCGAGGTATCTGATTGAACCTTGCGGCTCTGGTAAATCTAGATTAGTCCACCTCTGCCGAGTTGACACAAGGTATGTATCTGACATAGTACGTTGAAATGACGATATTTATTTGATGTTTTATTTTAGAGGAAGAATGCCCGAGTGGTACCACAAAAACTACGGCCATATTTGCGCTCTGTATGTGGCTAACATACAGAGCTCATTCAAACAGTTCGCAACAGGTCCGGAAAGCAAGGTCTAAACCAAAGAAAGATTGTAAGAAAGATGGTGCTTTTGATGTTTCAATCTCCCCCGTTACCAATTCCTAATAGCTAAAGAAAGGTGCCTTATACGAGTAATTATTTAATCTATTCATATACTATGCTTATTGATTTACTCCCGAGATCAGGCTATATTTACATGGATATTGTTATTGGGCAAATATTCCTGACTCACGGATTCTATGGTTACATTCTAAAATAATCTATATAATTAACACATTTATTATGTACTAGTCATATACATCAACTCCAGACGTATCTTAGAGAATTATATAAATACATATATCTATATTTAATACTTAAAAGAGCAATTGTGTATGTAAATTTTATTTAATATATATTATATAACATTATATAGTGAGGGTTAAGAAAATAATTATATATATATATACATCAATACATAGGATCTAATCCTTATCGGAATAGGCCAGTAGTTTATCACCTCATCTAATTAACAAGTTCGTTGTCTTTTTATTGTTTAAATTATAAATGTTTATAGAAGAATAATATTATATAATATTTATGCCTAACAAAAATTGTAAATATTAACACAATGGTAATGCATATACTATATATGTACATACAAATAAATACAAACTTATGTTTTCTACTTTGCCATATCCATTTGTAATAGGTACAATCCAAATAATCAATATTATGTAATATAACGTAGATTCCCTTTTACCATTGCATAACCAGCGATAACCCAACTTACACGCGTGTATATATGAAATCTCATTTTATAGAAATGATACATAGTAATATTTTTTTTATATCATTTTGTTATCTATTACATCATTACATTAATATTGTATTTTACATATTTAAGAGTCATTAGTGGATCTGGGCTATTCGTTTAGATTATTATATGAAAACCATATTGTATTTAATTCAGAAAATTTATGTTTCTTATAGTATATTTGAAATAAATAGTAGATTACTACATGTTTTTATTTAAATTAATGATTAATATTTAATTCCTATAAGCATTTTTAATAAAAAGAGATTTATATCAATTTATTTATTGATAAAAATCACTCCGGCCCTATTTCTACCCCTTTCGGGTTTAACAGCCACCACAAATTTTTGTTGATTTTTCGGAATTGAACCACCGACCTTTCGTATCAGATTTTCGTGATACAGACAACCATAGCCACCTATAAGCATTTATTATATAAAGCAACATTTAATTGTGTAACATGTGTTGCAGATGTATGAAAATACTGTTTTTAAACTTTTGTACAACTTTCACATATTTGTGTAATATTAAGTCATACAAATCATTTTATGGATGTTGTTCATTTACTAATTCATTCATTCTGACCCATTCTGATCTGGTATGGTATACAAGAAGCGTTGGTAAATTTAGTGTTCATAACTATTTAGGCAACTTTGTATACAGAAATTTTAATGTCGGACGCGAGAGAATAATAGCGTCTTCCGAATCAACGAATCTTCCTACCACTTCCTACAACTGTATAGAACAGTGACCCCCAGGGGTCTATGGCAACCTGCAAGTGGTCTACGTTAGCGAAAAAAATATTTGGGGGTGCATGAAATGAAAATGGGGGTCCACAATAGTAGATCTCAACATACACTGATAGTACCTATTTACTTACATTATACTATCTAATAATATAAAGAGAAATACATTATTTATAAAAGTACCTATGAAGTAAAAATTTCATTATATATATTTATAAAATTGTGTAAGTTGTTGGATGTAGGCATTCGCTTTGTGGTCGCAATACATCTTGAACTTGTAAAAACGTGGAATATAGCGAATTATGGAATATAGCGAGGAAATTTTTAATTTACTTTCCATAGTCATATCTAGTGGAAAGGGAGTTCAGCGCTGTTGCCAATCTCCTAACGACGCCAAATGTTGATAATTTATTATNNNTTGCTTAGTTTATTTTATGTTACGTATATTTTATATAACAGATACAAAATTTTATTTTGAGTAGTTTTAATTTAAATTCAATTAAAAATGTATAAAACTTAACATGTGTTTTTACTTTAATTTTAACACTAAACTTCACTACAGTTAGAAATTTACAAAAAATCAATATCAGGTAAGTAGGGTGTATACCCAAAACAGATAAACATGGCAAGGGGTCTATGACACAAAAAAGTTTGGGAACCTCTGGTATAGAATATATAGAGCATGCTGCTGGGCGATCTTGGAAAGAAACATTGATATTCAGACTCATCCAGCTCATTGGACTTAATAAAAACTCCATCACAACTAATATCTGGGTGATGAAGATAAGAACTGTGTGCACAATGGCATTAGAAAGATGTACATATATCAAAATGTGTTGAATCCCTTTACACACTATACTGACCTATACCCAAATGTAAAGAAGAAGGAAGTAGATGATTGGCAGGATAATGTAGGAACAGAGAAGGGAAAGAAATATGATAACAGCTTTAAAACCATCTCCCCAACAACCTGGTTCATAAAGAAAAGACATTACTTTCCTTGCTAAACTCAGAATAGGGCACAGCCTTGTATCAACCCATCTTCACAGAATGGGCTATTCCGACTGGGATAGATCTGAACTATGGACCATACACTCTTTAGCTTTAGATACACCATAGAGCTACCACTGACTTCATGAACAAATTGGCTGAAATGAAAATACCATTCTCAACATCTACAGCAGTATTAATTGCCAATTACCAATGTTTTATGTAACCTGAATGTGCTTTTTTTCTAAGAGCACTTCAGTGGAGACTGATGAAACTGCAGTGCACAAACCAAGGGAGGAGTGTGGAGACGCGAAGAAGATCCATATAACTTATTAAACTTAGTTATTAATTTCTTATAATTAATATATTTAAAGCCACAATTACTATTATTTAGCTACTAAGTTATTAGTAGTAACGGGTCTCTATCGCAAGCCCGAAAGACCGTCTATTGAAAGCCCGACGTTCGAAATCCCGAGTGTATAGAAATCCCGACTACCATAATCCCGACTGTATCGAAATCCCGAATATATCAAAATCCTGACTACAATAATCACGACAATCGAAATCCCGACAGTGTCTTTTATTATTATAATTTCTACAATAACATTTTTAAATTATTGTACTATACGGATACTGAAAAAAATATTTTTAAGACCCCTTTTGCCCGATTATGAATTGTTATTATTTATTCTTAATAACAATAAATAATATTAATTATTATTGTATTTTTTTTTCGTTGACTTTTTCATTATAAAACTTAAGAATAAGAAATATTCTATAATAAAATTAGTTTATGTTATTAACAATAAATAACAACAATTAATAATCTTAAGTTTTAGATTGTCGGGATTTCGATATAGTTGGGATTTCGAACGTCGGGATTTCAATGCACTCGGGATTTCGAACGTCGGGATATCGAATATCGGGATTTCGATAGACGGGATTTCGGTTGTCGGGCTTGCGATTGCCACCGGTAGTAACTACATAAAAAACTTAGTATGCACAAGTGTTTGTAACAAAAACAAAAATTTGTGGGGGCCGATAAACCCGAAAGGGCTAGAAATAGGGCCAAAGAGATTTATATCAATAATAAATTGATATAAAACTCTTTTTAAAAATTGTTATACCATATTTCTTCTCTAAATTTAAATTGTCAATAGCTCTTCAGATTGCTTACTTAACAACAAACAATTTGTGATTAAAAGATGCAAAAGATAATAATGTTAGTAAATTATTTTATAACATCTATTATCTACAAGTTGTTTCAAAATATGTTATTTTACAGAAGAAAATTGTTTTCTTTATAACAACCTAAGTTTAAGCCAATAACAAAGATAACTTTAATTTTCTTCATCCAACGTTCGGTGTTTCACATACAGATGTCAGATGCTATATAAATTACAACTGTATCGTTTTATAAAATTAAAATGCCCTTTGTTCTATTCATTGTTATGCAACAAGGAAGAACATTATACCTGTGAGCGATATGTTTGGCATCAACAAAAGGGATGCCGGTTGCTGTTCATTCAATTTCGAGCGACAACAGCAACCAACGTCCATATCAACATCCAAAATAAATAATAGAAACAATGAATTGACCGATGGACAATATACAACAGGGAGTCATTTAAATGACTATTGACCCGTTCTCAACCTGCCATATTTGTTCATCGTTCAATAAACTTTTCAAATAATATATTATATACAATTAATTTTTGTTTTAATTAATGAAACATTTCTTTATATTACAATTTTATTTACAATTTTGGAAATAAATTCTTGTAACCTTTAAATTATACTTACTGTAAACCATGATAATTAAAGCAAAATAAATATTTGTAAAAATGAAAGGAATTGGAATTTTAAGTTACTAACTGACAACAAACAAGTTATTTGCAAGCCATCACATATAATTCAGTTATGACTCCAATTAAAAATCTGTAACTTAATAAATGATCCCCAATATTGTAATTCACAACGACTTGTTAAAAGCAAAATTTCGAGCTGTTATATAAAATATACTAAAGCAATAGCGCTCAAAGAAGTTATCAGAATATTTATTTTAAAAAATGTTCTGCTAAATAATATTCAATATTTTTAATTTGTTTAAATTTATCTCAATTTTGATTTACTTTGACCTGTAATTTATTAGTTAATTATGGTTTATTTTCATCTAATAAACATTATTCCTATAATAAATTAGTTACAGTTTAATACAAATAACTATGGTTTATAGAACTTTCCGCTCGAATTTATGGACTGTCCATATTCTGTCCATCTAAATTAATGTTGTAATGTTTATAATACAATATTTTACTTTGTTTATGATGTTTCTATGAACATAAACATGACATAATTATATCCTAATTCATGATAATTATATTTATTATAAAGCTAGATTCTTGCAGTCTTCTTCAGTGTTATGCATTCTTTTTTTTTACGTGCGGGTGAAATATGTGTCCAAAATGCCAACTTCTTCTTGAACACATCCATTTTATTTCAATGTGTAAAAATATTCTTCACTATACCTCACGTATTACAATACTATTAGCAAGGTTAGTTCTATCAATTGATCATCAGTTATGTCAATTCAATAAATAGATTCGCAATTTATCTTGATGTATACATCTAACTTTTCAATATCGTCAACAATTCGAATCCAAATATAATAATGACTCATTAATCATGTTCAAATAAAAGTTATTTTGATCTTCTCAAAAGGTGTCGCACCATCCCTCAAAGAGTTAAAAAAAAACAAAAAATTCTTGCGGACTACTAACTAGACTAGTAGTTAGTAGTGAATAAGAAACACATTTGTTAAATAAAATACTTGTATTGATTTACATATTAAATTTAACAATACTTGTTAAAAACAGTTTTTAAGTTTTAGTTAAAAATAGAAATGTGTATCCAAAGAATGTTATTGACGTTAAAATTGATTATGAAAAAGGGTACGTTAACAATGATTATGGGAGAAAGAACATCCATTTATTAGAATGTAAGGAAAGTGAAAAATTCCACAATTCACGTGTACGTTTATTGCATGTATGTAATTAGTGTAATGATCCGACGGATAAGATTAATGGTTCAGTATCGACGGTCAGTTGGTCTAGAAACTACATAGGAGGATACGCACATTGTCATTTAACACGTTTCTACCTGAACTTCTTTCATGCCTTTCTCGCTGCTCTCTCTATCTTATATGTATATATACATATATTTTTCTCTTTCTACCTAACACGAAATACCGGCATGTTTTGATCGTTCTCTGGGTCCAGGTTAAACTGATAATTTAGGGAGCTAATGATGTTTGAAAGTGAACACCTATTTATAGGTGTTCGGATAGTGGTGCATCGGTACCATCATTTCTCTTCTCTAAGACCCAGAGCCGGCGAAACCAGAGTGGGTAGATTGCCAATTAAAAAACTCATTTCGGGGGTCGCGTAAAAATGCCGCGAGATGTGGCATTCCTGTATTTTAATTGTGTTGGCCAATAAATTTTAATTGATCAAATCTGGCTGACGCAGTGACGCAATCCCAGTGTATTTGGTATGTTGGTTCAATCTCTAATATGAAATTGACCTTTAATTGACATTAATAACTGTGGGTTTTATAACGTCCAGCCGTTAAGTGCGCGTTGGCGCCGATTCTATCCTCCACTTTTATTTCTTTCACATCATTATTATATGTACTGCTAATTGTTCGAAGGGTAAATCCGTAACGGTTCTCCTCTTTACTAATGATTTTGTTGTTGTTGTTATTATTGTTGTTGTTGTTACCATTGTCGCCTGCAGCTTTCTAATGGTCTTTTCGTTTCATTGTTGACCAACTATTTGTGATCATAAAAACCGAGCAAATTTGTCGACGGATCAATGCGAAAATGCCATTCGGGCATCATTAATAATCCCGTGTTGGATTTCCTAAGAAGCCACCCCATTTTTACGTAGCTGGCGTAAAATTACGTTAGCGGAATTACAATTTAATTTTCGCTTAGTAATGAATTTTTTCCTTCGGTTTTTATTGGATAATTTTGTATGTGAAACAACGCGTGCACAATTTTTCGTCAGCTTACATAAATCCATCACCTACCATCAAATATTTAACAAAAATCTTCTTACTTTCTATTTTTGTCCTTATAAAATACAATAATATTATTATACTTATATTTACAACTGAAACTAAAGATTGATTAAGAATATTGATTCGAATTAATAAGCAACATAAGCAATAAATTTAAAAAAAATCAACACAAATTTTATTTTGTTTCCTAGAGAGTAAATTTCATTTTGTAACCCATGTCCTGAAATCTCTTGAAAAATTTGATAAAAAATTAAATAATCAATATTTATCTGAATTCTAATTAAACCTTGTAAACTATTGAGGAATAGTAATCATTCTTTTAGTGAAAATATAATGTAGTTCAAAATTTCTGAAATTATTTAGATTTTATGAAATATCAATTTTTTCAAACTAAAATTTATATACTTTCTTTTTTGTAACTGTTTAAATGAATACAAATTCTATATTATAAAAAAATCCACTTCTGTGAAATATTTCTTTATAAGTAAAATTTTATAAAATTATTGATGTTATGAATAATTTTAGAATATTATTTTCAGTATTGAGGTGGAAAAATTTGGGAATGTCGATGCGTTCAAACGCATTCGATGCTCGCTCGCATAATTTGAACAATAGACATTTGCAGCTTTATTACAGTCGGATCAATATCGACAAACCGGATACAGTGTTATCAAATTTTAATAGATTATTTCATAGAATTGTGCTCGTTCTCATCAATATTTTTGTGGCTTCCGTATTGTCAAACTGCTCATTTTCATTAATGCTGTACACTATTATTTACATCAAACACATCGATTTAATTCAAAAATCCATTTCAAATACGGAAAACAGATAGAATTCATACATATATATATATTTGTTCATTTTTTTGGCTATTATTCATGACAATGTTCATGAAATAGAATATGAAAACTACAGTTTTCATTTATTTTATTATTAATTAGTAGCATAGTAGCGATTCTATCAGTCAGGATTCAATATAATCCGGTTTGAAAATGAACAGTTTTTCTCCAGTTTATTTTTGTATGTATTCCTCGATTAGTGCTGCTTCAAACAGTCCGAGATAATAACGCAACCGATTATAAACATGTTGACTAAAATTATATTATTTAGATAAATTATATTTCTTTTTTGTACATAACCTTCTTTCATTATAAGAACGTAAAGTATTGTGAAGCAAGTGATACAAGGCGGTGTTACATCATCAATAGCGTTAAAATGATCATTATGTAATCATCAATGAGCGTTCAATGATATTAAGTATTTTTCCATGTTTTACTTCTTGCTATTGCATTATTGTTATGAAAAATATAGAAAAAAAATAGTTTCCTAATACAAATTTCGTCATAATTTTTTGGAGACATTATTACTATACGAATTTAAGTAATTTAAATTTCATTAAAACATATTTTGTCCTATCTAATTAAAAGGAAATAATAAATACAGATTTTTTTTTGATTCGTTTCAGATTGTTGTTTAAATGATTAAGAGCTATTTGTAAAGCGATACGAGTATCTTTATATTTCCCGGACAAAAATGTGATAACCTCTTTAACGGTATCAACTGAAAGGTCTTGATATACACTCTTATTGGTTATATATAACATGGTGCGTCTACAACCATCTTCAAACTGGATTGAAATCAAAGTGTTATCATGTATAATTCGCAGATTCAGTAAACTCTCGTATAACGTAGTTAATAAGTTATAGGACATTTTGTTCTCTTATAACACGGATAATATAAATAACATATTTGGGATGGCTATTGTTATATTTACAATTTTGATGTATCAGAATGATGTATTTTATTATATTGTGTGTCCAAGTGACCCGTCTGTAGCAAATACGTTATTGAAATATTATCAAGTGCAACGCTCAAAATAAATTTGTTCAAACTGTTTTGAGTAATAAAATCAGTTTTAAATGAGTTAAATCCATTAAATGATAAGAATTAATCTGTGTATATGGTAAAAAATAAAATAATAACAATAATTTATTGGCCAAACATTAATACATAAGAAAAAAAAAAGTACAATTTATACATAAATACATTTTAACATATAATAAAAATACATAAACTTTATTATGAAATAATATCAGTATTATAATAATAATAATATACAATGAACAACAGAAGAATAAGGGAAAAATATATATATATATAGAGTTGTAGTTTCTTTTTTACTAATCGAAGGATGATGGGTGGAAGGGAGTAGTTGTAAGGAGTTATTTTGATTTTGGGGGAGTTCTGAATAACCGTGGAGGACATGCGGTTAGGAATTCGGAGATGATTTCTGGAGAAGGATCCGGAGGTAAAAAATAATAATTCGGTCTATTTTAAAAATATTTAATGAACGGGTCATTTTGATCCATATGTTGTACTTGTGTTTTTTTTTTAAATTTATCAGTAGTAGCAAGCTTTTGCAGTTGCAATATGCTTCATTTAATGTGTTTTTCATATTATGGCATCGCTTTCATTGCAAGCCATTCGTTTTAGATGAAAACTTACGAAAAAAGAAAAACTGTATAATCGCATTTAGTTTTTTTTCTATCTTTCTGTCGTTGCATGGGAAATTAATTTTTCCCGTTCATGGTCCTTACTTTTATCGGAGGAAATTTTCGGTGAATTTTTCCGTGGGCAGCAACGCGTGCAGGATTTATGTGGAATATTTACCCCGGACGGGGAAAGCGCGCGGTCCGTTCGTTCAGGCGTCGTAATCTAATGGTGCACCCTTCGAAGCCCCAGAGACCTTTTTAAAAATACATACTTTTTCAATTCCAATAAATTGCTCACAATGAAAAGACTCCGCTGTTGACATTTGCCAATCTGTATTGAGCCACTTCTTGAAACGGTGGAAGAGGGGGGTGGCAAAGTGCGTCGCATGAGGCGTTTCGAAGTAAGAAAGGAAACAAGAAAGAATGAAAAAGAAAACAAATAAAAATATATATATAAAACGGTAGCAGAGTGCCCCGTCAATTTTCATTTGAGGCCGCATTCGAATCGGAGTTCATTAGACGTGATGCGGGTTTTTCTCGGTCCTCAACCCCCGGGATTCCCCGTCGCTTCTCCTCTCTTTTTCCTCCGCCGGAGAGAGATGTATTAATATTTCCTTGTGTTACATGATTAAATACATCGCTTTTCGCATGCAGAAGGTCCGGTTTAATATGTCTATGTAGTGTGTAATTAAGTATTCCTCCCTCTAACTTTACTCTATACTTAACAAGTTATTAACCGCAGTCCTTAAAATCGCTTTAATTATTCATACTTTAAAAGCAATTCCTATTAGAGGTTTGGATCCATACGATGCAAGGAAAGCCCCAAAAATACGAAAAGGATGCGTCCCCCATTATTCTGACAACTTTTGTCTCTGTCCAAAGACTACATTTACAAAATTTCATCTAAATTTTTATATACATTTAATGTTTGTCTTCACTATTCCAAATATACCTTTTTTCATATTTTCAATCTCTTTATAATAACTTTCATGTATATTAATAACAAAATTTTTCTTACGTCAAATAATTAATATTCATAGTTAAAATGAAATGAGGTCATCAATAATAACATTGAACATACAATAATAACGTCTGGCATATCTTATAAATTCATGCGAAATTTATGTAAATTATTTGGCACTTTCTTTCGAAATCGATTGTTAAAAGCGAATCAAATTATTCGATGTTTGTGGATAAAAGTGCATTAACCCACTACACTAAAATACCATTGACATACAAAAAAAAAATAATTATACTCAAAATCATTCAAAATAGAGAATGTGTATATGCAAATATCCGTATTTTTTTTAACGAATTATTATAATTCAGTTTCGCATAAGTTTATTAACCTTTCACAGGTTATTGACCCAAAAATAAAATAACATTAATTAAATTTATTTATTTTATTTCTTTAAGTTTATGATTCATATTTATCATAACAGTAAAGTTGTTAACATACGAAATAATATATCAACTAATGTTTAATAAGTACAAGATATGTTTGCAACTTCCTTAAATACTAAAGTTAAATGGTAGAATTTGTAAAGTATAAACGTTTCAAAAGTTACGTTCCTAAAATCGTATAGTGTGTACGTACCTTTCTATAAACTTTGACTGTGTCTAACTATTAATTGAATTATCTAACTGAACGTAGTAATTACAACTGATTGTATAATAATGTATGCTTGAAATAATGTCACGATAAGATTATTCGGAGAATCGGGTCCATTTTCAGCTACTATAAAAAAAAGTATGTATGTTTCGCTCACCAAAAAAAATAGAGCTGTTTAAAATAGGAAATGAACTTTTTATCAGCGTGACCTTATGAACCCTGCACACAAAGACCGTGTACCATATGATTGACAGTTTTCATTTTTGGACTTGTTTTCAATTGGGGAGGCGTCCGCATATGTCAGTTTTTTTAAAAACCATATACATCTCTCTCTCTCTCTCTTTATGGTATATGCACATATCATCTCCGTCTGCTTGCATATCTATTTATTTGTATATGTGGGTGTACGAATGGCAGATATCGCAGGGGAAGATTTCCACTCTTCCACTTCTGTATCTTTCATCCATCCGACGTCGCACTCACCCTTTTCCCATTTTTCCTGTGTTCATTTCTCGTATGCGGCCCATTATTGACGCTGAAGAACTATTGTGCCAGAGATAACGGTTTACAAGTGGTGGAAGGAGTGTATTCAGATATTTCTGCGACATTTAACATAACATCGAGGAATGCGCATTCGTAATGGCGTTTTTCCAAATTTTCCCCCCATTTTCCGTGATGGAAAAAAGTATGAGTGAAAAGCTATTATAATATATATATATATATTTAAAGTGTGGTATTGAGAGGGCCAGGTGATGATGGATAGTGCAATTCCCGGTTCAGTCGTTCCTCCATCATCATCTCGCCCACAGGAAGAGTAGGGATCGACAAGGGCAAAAGAACAATGAGATGCTTGGGAAAAATCGTCTCTAAGAGGTTGGGCTCCGTGTAATCGGCAATCGGTGAATTTAACACGATTAATCTCGTCGCGGACTTCTGTTAAGAGGGTGGACAATGTGAGGGGGTGGTTGTGATGGTGGTGGGAGAACCATCCCCCGCGCACTTCTCGCTCCCCCGGCGATTTCATAGAAATCCCCAAGTCACTTTACAATTCTTAGACAAAAGATCGTTTCCATGACGACTTGCTGACCCGCTCCGATTGGTCACTGGGAAAAGTGTCAATAGCAAACGCCCACAACTCGTGTCACAAGATTCGCTCGCGCCCCCTTTTTCCCCCGTTTTTTTTCCCTTTTGACCACCGATTGATTTGCGGCGACAGATCCCGATCGACCCCCCTCTGAAATTTTTAAATTTCCTATCGATCCCCACACCCTCGAACCCTTCGAGCGAGCAACAAAAAAACACACACATATATATATAAATCCATGCATATATCGTCCTTACACAATGTATTACAACGAATCTCCCTTCTACAATGTCTACTGAAAAACACTGGATGAAGATCGACATGCAAATTAAAACATAATTGACGTTCACTGTATTAAAAATATTGGCAGGTTTCCATCCAATACTTATAAACTTCACTCAGATTATTTCACATATCTAAAAATCATATTTTTTATTAGCGACAAGTAAAGAAATTATCAGATTAAATTATCTATAAAAGCCTTATATTGGTCTTAAAGAATTTTATAAAAAGTGTCCAAAATTATCATCAATTATCAAATATTATG
Organism: Nicrophorus vespilloides; assembly: GCF_001412225.1. NCBI lineage: Eukaryota > Metazoa > Arthropoda > Insecta > Coleoptera > Silphidae > Nicrophorus > Nicrophorus vespilloides. The sequence continues at coordinate 92,463 of NW_017100095.1, read as the reverse complement.
TAATGAAAACAACAAAATTTAAGATTTAAATATTTTATAACAAAAAAAATGTTGGCAAATGTGGACAAGTATCATATAAAGAATTAGTAATAAAAGAGCTAAAATATTAAAATTATAAAAAGATAGTAACTTTTATAAGAAACCGAGTAAAAAGTACAAAGTAGTTAAACTAAGGTAGTAGACAAATATTGTGTAATGAATATATGGGTTAAGAAATAGTTGAAACTGAAAAGTTAAGATGATAGTGACAAGTCGAATATTTTCATATTTATCTTAATGAATGTTCAAGCAACGTTGAAAGCACCGGTGTTAAGTTCTCAAAGTAATTTATCGAAAGCACATGGATGGAACATGAGCTTTTGTTCGTGTCGGAGCTCATGAATCTCGTACACTTTTGATGCGAAGTTGCTGCTCCCGTTGATGCAAGTGTAATTAGCAATTTTTTTTGCATTGTGTTTTTTTTATATATATATTGGCCCGAAGGAAACTTCAAATAGATTCTGCTCATTGTGGAACACCCTATATTTAATGACTTTAAATTAAGTGGATGCGAATTCGCAATTTGGCTTTCTTTTAAATCGCTTAGCTAAATATATAAGCGAACATTTCGAATGGTACTTTTGGCATTTGCGACGGCTCAAATAAAAGGAGCCGTCAGGAGCGTGTGACAGATGGAGCACTTACACTTGATATATACAGTCTACAATTGAAATTTATACCGGGCCGCGGTTTTTTGCGCTGATTAAAAATAGCTAATTACCAGAGCAACTTGTGGACAGGGGAGAAAAAGGAGAAGCGAATCATCAGCCGACAATACCGACCGACGCCTCTCTACCTCCTCCTCCTCCACCACCACAGCCACCACCCTTAGTAAGGGGTGGCGGCGCCTAATCACGAAAAAATTTAGATTATTAAAATGCAGAACGAGGGGTGGTGAGGTTTGCGGTGAGAGGGAGATTAATTAAACTAGCGAATGGAGGAGAGAGAATATTTTACGATAATTACGAATGGCAAAGTGTTTATTATTTACAAACTTTGCACTTAAAAGTGAGTTCGTTGCAGATGGCTCGACTTGCTAAGTGCTAATCATTAGGATTACCGACTAACACCTGGGACGGTTTTCGTAATAGCCCTACCCCTCTACCACCCCTTGTCTCGAATCCAGCACTGCCCGAGATGTCTTTAAGACCACTCGAATCAATTTTACATTTTCATTAACCACAAACATATACATTTATATACTACATATGAAGCAAACTTTACGAACTACCAGACACCTAAGGTGTAGCATAGAAGTATCATAAATTTCAACAACTTGTTTGAATCAGTAGTTCAAAACAACTTTCCATCTATTCACATCTAATAGCTTTTATTTCTATAAGCAACGGTTTTTATTCCTAATAGAAATAAATTTAATTCAATTCAAACACAACACTTTTTGTCCCATACATTTTACTAAAATGATTCAATTAAAATCAATTCTTCTAATGTCATGATTTTCTTATATACATTTTACAAAGGTCTTTTCTTATTACAAATAATTATGCATTTTTTATGTCTCACTTTTCAGGTCATTTTCAAAATATTTTTTTTAAATACAAATAATTATGAAAAGTCATAAATTTTATTAATACAAATAATTACCATTGGAAATAAAAGTGTTAATTATATGTTTGAAAAAGATAAATTAATTAAAATGTTTAAAAATTTTGATGAAACTATTATATACATAAGTACATCAATTATGTAGTAGTAATTCATGTTTATATGTATTGCAAAACATTGGATTACACTGCGCAAGCACGGATAATCCGATCGGTATTGCATTATGCAATAAATAAATAAGCGGTGAGCGCGAAACTGTTTATCCGTCTGAGCGGGCGTTAATAAATTGAAATTGATATGGAAGGAAAACCGAAACGGGTGATGATAATATTATTATTTGGTGGAACCGTGGGGAATCGTTCGATCTGCCGCGGCGAAATAAATCCGCGATAATAAGGGTGAAAAAAGAAGGGAGAGAGGGAGGAAAAAATCTGAATATAAATTCTTTATGCACATCGGCTGACAAATAAAGTGGCATACTTCATTCCCACTTTGAATAACATTTTCACCGTCAATAAACGCTTTTCCCCAAGATATCTTTTTTTTTTCTGTCGTACTTTTACATACTTCACTTTTATATTAAGTCCACAGATTAGTTCTAAATCGTTTATGGAAACATTACAAAAAATGTTTGTCTTTTAATGTTTACTTTATAGATAAGTTTAGTTATAATACACTCGATTCCGCTTAATTGAGACACCGGGACAAATCTTAAAGAACGGAAACAAAACTAAGGAAATAATACAAATTTAGTTCGCTTTTTTTGGGATAATAAACGTGTGTGAATCCTTGTGTTATTAGAAAAATACAAAGAAATGATAAATGTAAAACTTTACGATTTTTTATTATTAATTGAATACGATTTGTTTGAGGTTTTTGTTGTTGTGGAATTTGGATTTTTTTGGGAATTGGTTGAAATTATTTAGTGTCAGTGAAGTTTTACGGGCCGCTTTCAGTCACGTCGCGAGCATTTATAGAAAGCAGGGATTAGGATTAGGATTTATTTGCGGCAAGTGTCGATTCGAATGTTCCCACTTAAATCTTCCAATGTTAAAAAGTGTTTGTCGACAAAAAAAAACTATTTCGCATCGATCCTCGTGCGAGAAGGAATACTGTCGACTAATCCGTCAACACAGGTAGATACGGGGGTCTGTTGTTAAGCCGGGATTAGGATGCACTTTATGGAGTGTGATCCTAAGTCACAAAATAAATATGTTAAAATCTTTTGCTTTAATATTATTATAAAAGATTTTTATTTTTACATTTATTTTTTTATATTAATATTTTTATAATAAATATAAAATTTGAACTTTGTTTCATTTAAATTTTTAATTAATTATTTAAATGTCAATTAAGTTTAGTTTAACTGGAGGTTAAACTAAGCTTTAATTGAGTATAAAGGAACCCATACATTACTCGAAACTGTCAAGTTGAGACTATCCAAATACCAAGTTGTTACATAGTTACATGTATTACCATGAGGATCATATGTAGTTATTACTTTTTTGTGATCTTAATAATTCATTACCAATACCATTTTATATTAGTAATTAATTATTAAGATCAAAAAAAAGTAAATTTTAAAAAATGTGATCAAAAATAATTTGTAATTAGAATTATAAAATGTAATTAATATAAAATTAATTTTTATATTTCAAGTAGAAATCCAATCAATCCAATACAAATTGGTTCGAACCATATATAAATAATGACGTAACCATTTATTTATTATCCACCATTTATAACCATTTATTTAATATCCAGCTTCGATCGATGTAGTCTTGAATCCCAAGCCGAGGATACAAAATTAGCATGAGTTGATTTTGATTGATTCACTTCAATTTATGAAAGTTGAATTATTTTTTTTAATTAATATTTTTTATTGTAACAATACTTAAACTGTATTAGAAAAAATGTTTCATGTTTAAAAAATGTACTTTACATTGGAATTAATTTGGTAAAAATGTCTTTAATTGCTAATTAAAAAAAATCTAACAGTTATTTTTCATTAAATTAAAAATGAAAATTTTGTACAAATAAATTAAAATTATAATAGAAAAATTGTTTAAAAAATCATGTTTAAATAAAAAAAGTCATGTTTAATAAAATTGGAATTAATTTAGAATTGTTAATTGGTAATAATTTTTAAAAAAATAATTCTAGAAATTAAGAATGAAAATTTTGTACAAATAATTTTAATTTACTAAAACTTATTTTTATTATGTGTTTAAAAAATGTGATTTTGTTGACTAGTTGAGAAATTATTTTAAATTGGTAATAAAAAATTGCTTTACTATATTTTATTTTTTAAATACAATTTTATAATTAATTTAGCAGTAAAGAAATAAATGTCAATAAAAAAATAACATCAAAGATTTTCTCGTTTTCATTGGAAAGCAATCTCTGCAAAAGTGATTATGCGGAATGACTTTCTTCCAAAGAAAATTTATCGTTTGCCGACTTAAGTAGTTACAGTTACATCATCAACAACAACAAAATATAGAAATTTTGCACAAACCTATTTTTTTTCTCTGTTGAGGGTGGAAAAATAAACTATATGACTAGCTTTCCTAAGGGATCAAAGTACGAATGAGCTTGTCATTCTGACACATGTCAAGATATAGAGGGTGTCGTAGAAAAAAAGCAATATAAATTTATAAATACAGTCAATTTATTTACTATCATTTATGTACAAATTTATTTCAAACATATTGTATTTGCCCGAAACTATAATGCGAAAAATTGGCTTTGATTTGGCACTGGCCTTACGATTAATGAACAAACAAACAAAAAAAATAAAATAAAAAATTATAAGAAAGAAAACAAAAACGAAAACAAACAAAATATTAATGTGTAAATATATACGTATGGCTGATTTCGTCGTCTTCGCTAAGAGGAAAAAAGAAAAAAAACACAACTTTGGGGGGTGGTTCTTGTTTTTTTTTTGTACAGTTTTATATAATCGACACATCCACATTTACAAATTACATTTTAGGTATATTTATTTTATTTTTTGTTATGTTCTTCTATTAGATATTATTTTTATTTTTTTATAAATAAGGATTATGAGGAGATCCTTTCGCAACGAATAGAAGGGGGAAAATATATATGCGTGGAAATAATAGTAATAATTCTAAGTACTAATTTTGCTCTGGCTCTTGACTAAATTTGAGAATTAAATATATGTCTATATATGTATATATTACATATAGATAATATATGTGTGTATAAATATAATTAGGGGAAAAGTATAACAATATAACAACAACAATAACTACTAAACAAAGTGAACACTGGCATCAAATAATAATTATAAAAATAATAATAATAAGGGTAAATATAATAATAATTCAAATAATAATAATAATATTAGTAATAACAAAATAGTGGGTTTGCTGTTTTGTTTCAAAGTTTCACTTCAACTATTCCAGCTGATTGCCAAATATTTTATATATATATATTTTTGTTGTTTCATTACGTTATGTTTTGTTCATTTTTTGTATATATAACAAAGGAAACGATCTTGCTATACATTGAATTTATTTACAAAATTTACAGTCTACATATTTATATATTTATAATATTACTGGATTTCTAATACATCTCTTATTCATAGTAAATTTATCTGCTCCGCAGACAACTTTGTTCGTAGCCTGTTTCGAAACAAAACAAAAAAACTCGACAAAGAGTGCGTCTGTATACAAGAAACAACAGTACTGAAAATAACGAAAAGGAACACGTGATTTAAAATTTACATCGATCATTGTTTGCTTCATTATTAATATATATATTGTTTATTTTTTGATATTACGCTATGTGAACGAATGGCCCTTTCTGATATGTTTTCCTTCATCTCTTATATTTTTTTTTTGAAAATATTTACGGGCCATGTCCAACGTCATTGCATATTTCTATGTAATTTTCTTTTAATTTAATTTAATTATTTTTTTTTGGTTTGTCAATGCCTCCGGATGCAACGCAGATACCGGTGTTTCTGTGTGTGTCTTTTATTTTACATATGTATATACACATATTTTTATTTGTTTAAATATATATTACTTATAAGTTTACGGGGGTGGCGCGTTGTTTGTGTTTTACCCTTAAATAGATTAAATAGAGAGATTTGACTAGGCTGCCTAGTACAGTTTCAAGTATCACATGTACGGCCAGGAGAAAGAGCTTCCAGACAAAAGCATGTCTCTGATGAGGGTCTCGATGGGAGTCTTTCCCACCAGCCTCACGAAGAATAGCTGCTCGATTACCGCCGAGCTCACCGTTCGCAGACTCGGAAGCCTCAGCAGAAGTTTTCCAAACCTCGTCGGCTGGTTCGGGTATTGCGACCTGCAGTACTCCTCCAAAGCACACTGCGACTTCTCCTGAATAGACTCGATGTGTGCCACGTCACTCAACCCACAAGCATCTGAAACAATAAAAAAATACAACATATTACAATCATGTTTAAAGGTACCGTCCCATTTTTAGGTAGCTTGTCCCGTTGTCCCCAAGCACAGTTTCGGGACGTCCCGTTTTTAAAAAAGAGATCATTAGAATTTGTTCTTTGGAAAATTCATCATGGTACAACACTAAAAGTTAACATTTCCAGCACGCCATCTATGGGACATAAAGTAAATCTTTATTTAAATACTTAAATATAATAAAATCTTAAGTATAATATTAAGCATTTTAAATGAGCGTACTAAAATTGTGCTTTAACTTTTGTTATTACTTGAAAATATTGTGATGGGAATAGGAGGAAGGTTAGGCAAAAGTAAAAGTATGAATTTAATGTTATAATTATGACGGAGTTACATAAAGAAAATGAACATTAAGTGAACATTGTTGATAGTTTAGCATGGCGTAATTTATTTCGCAATTATGCGATGCGGATAAAAAAAATAAATAAAGAATTATAGTCGTGAACGGTATAAGGCGTCGTTAAAACACTAATTGAAAATAAAGCGATACGTGAAATGCCATACGCGGTGCGCCGTAATATCTAATTACACGGAGCAACAAATGCCGCAGAATCAAACAGAAGTCGACAAAAAGATCTTAATTAATTATTACAAAAATTAAATATTTTTTATTGGTAAAATTGAACCAAAACTGGGATTAGCATCGCGAAATATCATTAGGATATTCCGTATCTTAAAAACGTCCAGCATTTTTTTTGTTCCTTTGCTGCTTCGTTCCGGGGATTAAGAGTAATGCGCGCTTCTTGAAGTGACACTGACCTACAGTTTAACCCCGGGCATTATATCTTCTGCAGGTCCAACGCATCCCAAATAATGGCTGATTGATTCAGCGTCGGGTGTTTTTTTTTGTTCTTCTTCTTCATCCTCTGTTCGGTTCTTTTTTTTTGCTCGATTCTTTTAGCGGAGTGCAGATAAATCACAATGAAATAGTGCGCGGTGGTTTGTTCGGGGGGTGCATAACAAAGTAGCTGCTGGTGTTGGGATCTTTTTCTGCTACTTTCGGATCAGATTTTTCGGAAAAGATTTGTCGCCTTGTTGGAGGGGGATGAAAACTTAAAGAAGGTAGGAGGACAAAAAGTCGGCGCAATTATTTTCGAATTTTCAGCAGCAAGAATAATTATAAACGAATTAAAATTGCCATTTTTTTTGCTCTGATCTGTCCTCCAGTTTTGGCTGGGCTGTGCGTTATATTTTTTTTTCTTCTGCTTTTTTTTTGCGAACGGAACGATTCCATCCTTCCTGTCGGGTTTCCGCTCGGGGTGGAGACACGGGAAAGTTAGATTCTGGATGTTACGATTGCAATAAATCGTAGCTAATAGCTACGGAGTACAATGGCAGTCTAGTCATCCAGGATTTGGCGCTACGCCTTTTCGCTGTCGGTCCAGTCGCCGGATAACTTGTTACGTATACATGGCGGATTTGATTAAGGTTATGATAACTCGATTAGCAAATCTCTATATATACACTTTACTATATTATATAATAAATATATATATATATGTATGTATATATCGAGCCGTGTAATCGATTAACGACCGAACAACGGCACTCTCCACAAAGGAGTGAGAGAGGTCGAGGGCCTTTTCTTCCGCAATACGAGAGCAGAGACGTGACCAAGGGCTCGCTGCACGGCTTATTGTTTACCCATCTGCGCACCAGGCTATTACCCTGCCATCCATGCCAGCCAGCATGCCAACCATCCTCAGCATCTCTCCATACCACGGAGAGCCGTAACATCGGATCGAAGACCCAAAATAGAAGACGAGTCTTGGCCATCATCAACGGCCGCTATAAATACGCGATGAGGCCTTCCTTTTTGGTGCCCCCGCCGATGTAACGCTCATATGCAAATGTTTATGATGTCACGACGATCGCAAGGCCAAGAGGTGAAGAAATCCACTCGTCCTTTTTTACTTCTTTATTCTTTTTGTTGTTTCCATTGCGGTTCGTTTCGTGCAATTACACACTTTAAATATTAACTTCTGCACCCGACATCATGTTAACGTTATACGCAAAGATCGACATAAACATCATTGTTAAACCTTTCAATAAATCTAAAATGTCTTCTACAGCAGTGTTTCTCAAACTTTAAACACTTAAAAAATTTAAAGGACACCCCGAAAAAAATATCCATGTGTACAAAAACTGTCCCGACTGTCATCATTTTTTCTGCGACCCCTAACTCACTGCTTTAGAAGATATTTTTTGTCTAAAATATATTATTTGATTCAATTATAAAAAAAACAGAATTTAGAATTTAAAAAAAAATATAATAAGGAAGACAAAGAAGTAAATTTTAAACGAAACGTTGAGTGTTGCGGTAAATATGAATAAAAAAATAAATAATAAAAGAGGTAAGATGTAATTCGAATGATCAACTTTTCCTTTGGAGTTCGGCTGTGGAAACGCAGCGTGTCTAATGGCGGGATGAACCCTCGCAAAGGGGACAAAAAAAATGAGAGGAATTGCGTTAGTGGCGCGGAGATTGCTTTGGAAATTGTCTACCAAAAACAAAACCCTTTGAAAGTTCAATTATTCTACATTAGGATAATGGAAAGGAGTCTCTTCCGCGGTGAATATTGTATAATCGAGAGGGGAGCGCAACATAAGTTATGATGAAAACGAAAGATAAAAAAAAAAGGATAAAATGAGAATAAATAAATTTTTAGATAAAGACGCGATGACGTTATAGATCTGAGGAAAAATAGAAAACGATTAGTAAATTGGTACGACCTATATTTAGGGGGTCCAATTAAGTATTGGAGCTCGGTTTTGTTTGCGGCCAAATCCAGCCAGGCCGTAATTAGTCAATTAAGGCACATGAAGCAGCAGCAGCAACAGCATATCCTTTTTACTCATCCCGGCTTGATACAAGCTCTCGCTGCACAAGGAACAATTAAAGACAAGTGTTACTTACTGAACTCCAGCTCCAGTAATTGCTAATGCAGCAAACTTTAATTGTTCGAAAAACACCAGCTGTGTGACAAATAATAAATAAAATCGGCATTACGTAAGCGCCGCACTAAAAATAGCGCAGCCTTACACAATCGGTCGTTTTCAGGAAAATCGTCTAGGTATGATGAAGTTGAGTTGATGATGATGGTTGATGATTCGCAGAGTGTCGCGGCCGCGTTTTACGAGTGACTTAAAACTTTCAGATACAATTAATAAAACATGGTCGGTTATGCAAATCCGTGTTCATCAATTTTTAATTGCGATGCCACTAATTAAAACTTGGCTCGATATAATAGAAAGGATTTTCATTGCCCGCCAAAACTTTACGCGAACTCGTAAACTACACGAGTTATACCACTCAGGCCAATATTCAAATGAAAATCGTCCTCATCCTTTTCGTTCTTCTCGTCAAGCGTGTATACAAGAGAGAAAAAAAAAACAAATTGCTTTGCAGCAATTAGCACAGACAAAGGGCGATAAAATTCGTTAAAATACTTAAAGTATTTATGAAAACACCAGTCCCCGAACAACTTTCAATCACACGTAAATCACATCCAGTCCCGCTATAAATTGGCGCCCAACGTGGGGCCCCGACGCACGACAACGCTATTAAGAATTCTACTCTCTTCCGGGCAAGTTATCATTGCTCCACTATTAATTTGAGCTTATCTCTTTTAATTTTATAAAATTATAATAACAAATACAATCAATTCAAATCAATTAATTAACGTTTAGAAAGTGAATAATTAATTAGTTGATTGCGATAGAAATGATAAAATCAAAGAATTATTGTAACATTTGGAAGGAAAGTGATTACTCGTTGTCGTTAAAATACAAACAGAATATAAAACGACACGTAAAATGCTATAAAAAGAGATGTAACGGAATGATATCTAATTGTACAAAGCGATAAATTTTCGATTTATAGTGAATCGTAAAAAATGCAACGACCGTATTGTCAAGTTAAATAACAAAAACGAAAAGTTCATTAATTAAACTAAGTAAATGGATGATATCAAATTATTTATTTAAGTAATCAATTTATTGATAATTCGAAATATTGTTAAGAAAATTAAATAGAAAATATTTCTTAATGAAATTATTAGTTTTAATTGAAATTATATGTAGTAAATATTGAAAATGATGATTTTTTTTTAATTAGAAAGTTAAGTAAGAAACTTTATTTATTCTAAACATTAAAGTGTAGAAAAAAAGGAAACTGTTGGTGAAATTGAGAAAATCAGGGAAAGAGAAATTTGTAAATAAAATTAAGAAAAATATTAAAGTGATGATACCAATGTAGATATTGGGAAGAAAGTATTGTCACGTTAATGAGTATCGATTCTATCATCCTTTATTTAGGCTAAGGGCTGCGGTGCGCGTTGTAACAGCATACTGAGCAAATCTGAGGCTTTTAATTTTTAGGGTTGTCGCCCCAAGCGAGTGCGGTTGGGAAGGGTGAATAAATGCGGGGGATGGATGGTCTGATTTTTGACTTTATTAATCGCGCCTCAATAAATTCATTTCTTCATTTTGGAGAGATGAGTGAAAGAACAAGAAATGAGTGAATGAGTGAAACAAGAATAAGAAGAAGAAAAAATGTAAGAGAAGAAATTCTTTTCTCCGTCCTTGTCCGTCTCTCCCGTTCATCGCCGGTGCATAAAGTAATTGAATATTTGACCTCTGACAGCGCGTGGCAGAAGAAGCAACGCCGCACCAGGTACAACACTAGGAAGTTCCTCTCGCCGAAGAAGAAGAAAAGAAGGAGGATAAAAAAAACGCGCGAGATGGTAAAGGAGAAAGAAAACCGAACACGGGTCAAGCAGGTTTCAGTCTGAGGTGAAGCTATGAACTGCATGCCTCTAACATGCATGTGTTTGTGTGTGGACGATCGCCTTTTAAACCATAAATATATATGTGGGCGCCTGCCTCCTATGATACGATACCACCGAACTCTCTTCACTTCCCTTCTCATCCCATCGATTATGCACCGCGAATGCAGCTTTAATTAACAATAATAGTTTTGGGTGGCCCAGGTTTCGGAACATCGGCGCGAGGGGAAGTCAAGTCCCCCCCAACCCGATGTACCGATTTGGGCGAGCGGCGTTCCGAATTTGTATTCGACCATGATATAAATAAAACCGAATTCCTAGTCGAGTGTACGAGTAACGATAGCATTGAACGAACAACTCCGTGTATATAAATTAAATTGAAACCTTATCTTCGGGTTCTGCTCTGACCTTTGGCTGGAAAAGGGGTTGCGCCGTTTGCCCGGATTTCGCCCGCTAATCTAGTTCTATTGCGTTGTTTCGTAATATTGTTATGCTCTCTCTATTCCGGACAACGATAGTAGTAGCTCCGACACCCCTATTATTAATTCGACGATACTGTGCGAATTTTTTGAGCAAACCACCCCCCGGGATGGTGTGTATAATTCCTGGTTTATCATAGCTAACGAATTGCTTGCTTAGCGCTGGTCAAAAGGTAAACACTTATTTGAATATGGGATTTGCCCTGTGCACACATTTTCCGTCGAACCCGACTATGGGATGAGGACACCTCCACCACCCCATTCAAAACCACAGTAATAAAAAAATATAGAAGTATAGTAATAATAAAAGCAGACCATGCCTCTGTTCTAATCACAATTCCGCCGTGCAATATGTCACCCCGTGACTAATATTTAGGGAAACGCCAAACTTTTTACTCCCCCTTTTGTGCAACTTCTGTCCCGAACCAAATTAGTTTCTCTCTCCGAAAATAACAGCCCATAAAACTATCCTCCGTTGCATAGATTCGCACTTAATTAAATCCTAACATCAAAAACGACAAAGGTCGAACGACATTCCGTGACTAATCCAAACGATGCCTAATTTCAACAAATTCTTATTATCTTACAAAAACTTAAACAAATTCCATGAGTAATTTTGTTTTTTACTTGAATCACCATGCATTTTCAGTTACCAAAACATTTTACATGAGTAATTTTGTTTTTCTTGAATCACCATGCATTTTCAAAGAACGTTATTCATCATTATTAATCTGACATTTGTAAATAAATATTAATTTTAAAACATTTCGTCAATTATTCTACATTTATCAAACTACATATGTTAATACATAAACTAGTTTTTAATCATTTCTATTTAATTGATATGAATGAATCATAAAAATTGATAATATACAAATAACATCTTCTTAATGCAAAAACTGCAATTAGGTAAAGAATATTCAATAAAATGATTGAAATAACAAAAAAAGAAAGTGGAGTTGAAATTTAATAATTAATGGAGAAAAAAAATGTAAAAAAAGGGTTCTTTTGGGGATTCGTTAAAAGTGAGTTAAATAAATCTGCGGGTAAGCAGAGAAGGAGGGATAATTAAGTGTCGGTGCGGGGATGGAAATTAACACATAATAAGGGGGATTTCATCGAGTTGACATGGAATCCGATTTGCCGCACGAATTAACACAAATCACGACTGAAATCTCCAATATCTGGTTATATTGGGAATATCTGTGTCAGCACTATTTATTTCGATCCGAATCTATCCCCAATCTCCATCCCACCCAGCATAAATGCAAACTGTATCGCATCCAAATAGAACGATGAAATGGCTGCAAATTCGCTATTGTTTTTTATTATTATTAGTGTGAATCCGCGGAGTGCGTGACCTTTTAAGGTCAATATATTAGGGGATAAGTTGTCCCTTCCGTGCAATAAATTCCGCAATTAACCCCGCATGACCTTTCGTCGCAAGGTAAAAAGATCACGGTGTTCGAGGGAAAAAGGGCACAGAGTACAATAGAAAACGCGCATCGCGATCGCCTGCAATCCTCGTTATGTGATGAAGGGACAAATTTATAGCGCCGAAACCGCTGCCTAAATTGTGTTACACTTAATGGGCTTTCAGGGATGAGATCACGCCCCCCCGTCACCGAGGCTCTAAATACCCTAAATACAGTAACAAATTCCTTGGGCAAACATCTGCCGCATGTTAGGGCCATTTAACTGCAATGCACCTCGCAAGGCGATGCCCTTCACAAAAGGCACTACGAGAGAAGAGAAAAAAAAAGGCAAAAGCAAACAATTTTCGAGAGGCGTTTGCGCCACGTCACCTCACAATCAAATTCGTCGTGATATATACACGATTTTATTTGTATTTTTTTCTGTCCATTTGCTTCCAGATATATGCAGACTTCCAGACACACCTACCGAATTTACAAAGCTCCGGAAAAACTGACGCTCTTTGTGAAGCCAATTGCTGCACACGCCTGGAACCGCTTTCACGTGGCAAATTGGAAATTTCTCGGTCGATTCTTTATTCTTCGACCTAATTGCGCCCCGAGTCACATTAAAACCAGATGAGAAACACGTTGAGAAATGTCCATATGGAATAGCACAAAAAGACGGATTTTTCAGTTAAATTCTAAGGAAAATATTCATTCTGAAAAATTGTTGTCCAACTACCAATAAAAATAAATACTAGTAGGAATGACAGATTTAATACAATTCAATGTATTTGCAAATTAAAATTCTGTCTTCAAATTATCTATCATTAAATATCGATAAAACTAGTAGTGAAAATGAATTGATTAGTTTTAGAAACTTTCGTTAATAACGTAGTGAAAAATAACGATAAAATATTGAATGCGTGTAATAAAGTTTGACAGATTGAACGCAAGTCGATAAAATTTGCATATTCAACAAAGTATTTAAATTATCATCTTAGCAATAAAAGAACTGTTATTGGATGAGAGAAAAAATATGTCGTGTAAGATTGTCGCTTTTTTGTTCGGTTTGGTTCCTATAACTCACGCAAACGTTTCATAATGAATGCACCGTTAATTTGTCTGACAGAGATGGACACCGCGAGTATAATCTCTTAATATTAAGGTCAATTCGGTGAATCGGTGTCGAAAAGATTATTTTTATTATTACGAACATTTTTACTTTCATGTCCAAAATTGTCATCACATATTTATGTAGATTAAACGATAATTGCTTTTTAAAATAATGAATTGAATTTAAAAATTAAATAAATTAAATAAAAAATGTTAATTTTCAAAACTGTATTATTTTTAACTTAATTATTTAATGAATAATTTTCTTGTAATTCTTGAATTTTTATTAAAAAAAATCTTTTGTAAATGAAATTTTGCTCAACTGTCAAAACTTTTATGATAATTTATAATAGTATATAATTTTTCAATATTGATAAGTTTTCAATTTTTCTTAAAGCGATTTTTCGGACATCAATTTGTAAAGCTTTCAGCAACATCTCCATCTTCATAAATCAACTGTAATAGGGCGATTTTATACCGAATCACTGGTTTTGTTGCGAAACCTATTAACGGTCAGCCATATCGAATGGTCTACCTACATCGAAAATTATGAAGAGAGATAAAAACTAAATAGGTTCAGTGTGGAAAGGCATAGATTCACTTGCACAATGGATAGTGAACGAGGTATCTATTGACATCTAAGAAAGTGATCGTCACAAAGGCTGTCCTGTTCTATATTAAGCCTTAGTTTGTGTGTGTTCTTCTTTCTACAAATTTTTATTTCGTTTTTTTTATATTCTTGTTCCTCGCCTTCGTAGCTTTATTGCAAATCACGCTAACGGTACTTGGAGTGACTACACAAAATCTTGCAGAGGATCGTGAAGTAATCATCACTGGACCGTATTTTCACTCATTCTATATTCCTTCGTGCTATTGATTTGCAGATTGTACCATATATTGTCTTGCATTCGATATATATTTTTTTTCTGAGGGGGTGGAATTGAAATAGTGTTAAAGCTTTGTGGTGAGTGTGTGTGTATGTATATATATTTTTTTTTCGTGTCGAGGGGTGCTCGTGGAGATGCAGGCACGTTATCTCAGCGTGTGTCCACCCCAACACACAGTATATTACAATGGAGTTATATATGCTACACACTCGGTACAATTGCACCGTGATGCGGATGGTAAAAAGCCGAAACGAGGGTGGGATTCGTACCAGGGGGTGGCTAATAAACAGACCGCACATCATAGGATATCTGATAACTTGTCACGTTCCCTTTTCGGCAAGGGTATTTTTGTTGTATCTTGTTTTATTTTTATTTATTTTTTTTGGTTCACTTGGACCAGATGATTCAGGGGTGGTTCGGAATGCTCGAAGACGTTTTAGATTTTGTACGATGTGAGTGTGACTTCGTGTGTGTGAACCTGTGAGCAGGTTGGGTTACGAAAGGTCGTGACTTGACTGGTCACGACGAGCGCTTAGGGTACAGCCTCAGGTTATATCTATACTAAAACCCGTGCCCGAGCGCATGGCATACTTACATAGAGCTAAGACCGTGTGTACTACATATTATAAAACTTTTCCGAGAGAGAGAAAGAGGAGAGACAGAAAGTAAAGAATAAAAAAAATTATGAAGAATGCAACAAGGATTTCGATGGAATTAGGGTGTTATTGAAAAATTCAGATGCGGCACCTGTTCCACCTTTCACCTCAAACCGGAAGCAGTGATTTTTTTACGTTGGTTTTGGTTTTGCTTTGTTTTTTATTCGTTTCGTTCCATTGCATGCACCACCCGCACTCGACACGGAAGCGTATGTGCAGATGTTCCGATATTGCGTGCTCGTTATAATTGGAAAAAAATCCATTTTCATATTTATTGTTGATTTCTTTTCACAATATTCTTTTTTTTTTGACCAAAGGGCTCTCTCTTCGTTGTTTATGCAACGGTCGCGTTTTGTTTGTATTCCCAGCATTATTTGTTTCACCTTCGTTATTTCGTTATTTTTTTTTGTTTGCTTCTTCAATCCTACCTCTGCTTCAACTCTCCTTTCCGACGGAGATCGAGATCTCTTCGCGATCGTCTTCATACTGTTATATTTATTGCGGTGATGCCCGATGCAATTCTCGTTTTTCCAACTCATTTGTATCACTGAATCACCGAACGCACCGACAAAGGAGGACACTTGTCCCACCAAAATTCAATTAGTCTGCAACCACACTTCATCAATCCCAAAGGCAGTGACCCACCGTAACTACTCGTACATATCAATTGGTCTTTACAAACCAATGATTTTTTGTAATTTAATGAAATTTGTTGAAATGTAACTGTTCTAATGGTATTAAGTATATGTAAGTTAAAGTGATAATTGAAATTTGAAGCATTCAAAGTTGTTAAACTGGAAAATTCGTGAGACGCTTAAACAGTGATCTTAGATTACCAATTACCAGAAGCCCGGCATCCCGCGGTGATTCGGATTACGCAACGGATTGATTAATTAGCGGAGCGGAGCGACGGTTGAAATCGGGTCTGATTTAAGGGAGGTGCGAAGCGCAAATATTGCATTTAATTGGTACAAATGAGTGGCAGTGTCTGATCCAATATTGGATCGAGTTTTATGGATGCTTTGCGAAGCAGAACATTTGGTGAAAGGTACCTACTCCAAGCATTTTAGAATAAAGATCGGTTACAATAGTCCACCTCGAAGTAAGGCATGAATCATTCGTGTAATTAACACAAATCGAAATCCATAAATTGGTCTTGATCGTGAACTTAGGAGGCTATAGCCGTTCAAGTCGCGTCGCTCCAATTAATAATCAAATTTATTCTTTGCTAACGGCTGACTGGCAAGTCACACGTCCATGAATACAATAGAAATGGCTAATTCATGGCTGAACAAATAGAAGAGGAAAAGAAATAATGAAATAAATAAAAAAAAATGACAATAATATAATAAGAAGAAGAATTGAGCGAGTAATTTCTACGAACACAGAATATATTTACGTTTGAACTTTGATCATCTAGCTTCCCTATGGTAAAATTGTATTATTTTATAAGAAATGATTATTTATATTTGTAAATTATTTTGATTTTAGAAATTTGTTATCAAAATTAAATCGATTTGATACAATATGTTTCTTATGATATATAAAAGAAAATGAACTTTTCGTATGACGTTGATATATTGCGTAAATTCACAAAGTGAAATAAACACGTGGAAATAAAAAAATATGTACTTTTCTTGACGCATTGTTTCATAAATGAAATATCACTTTGAAATTGATGATTGGTTAAAATTGAAATGGTTTATAGTTTTAAAAAAATAAAAATATATGTTACATATATGGAACTAGTTTAGCATTAATATTAGAATTCAGTGAACCATGTGTAATGTGATAACGAAATTCGCGTAACGAAGTCACGTCAATTCGACGTAACGAAGTATTACATGGACGTATTAAATTCATTTTGGTTTCGGGGTTGCGTCGTAGTTGAATTAGGTTCAATTACAATGGGATGGATGAGCAGGAGGAAGGAAAAGTTAATAACTTTTGTGGTCGATCCGTACGATTATGGAGGGTGGCGTATTTTATTTTTAATGAAAATAGTTGTAGCTGCGAACTTACCTGTTGTGAATAAAACGATGGCTTTGAGACAGGAATATTCAGCGGAGTCCACGTGCAGCGCTTTTAACTTCTCTACTTGTTCCTAAAACAATACGGAATGAGCTTTAGAATTTGGATGTTAACATCTGTATTCATCACGTTTTCATCCGCACTACATCACATCATTCACGCCGAATAGGTTTTGTTCTGATATTATGCGAGGGTGGTGGGGTGTACGGACTGTATCACCTAATACACGGCCATTATGCCGGCAGCGTTTAAATAATAATGCCGCGGTTTATTCACGAGCCACCGCAGTGATACGGGATATGGCTGTATGTATGGTCTATATTGTAGACCCCTATATGTTATGGGATGTATGTACCTGGAATATCCTTATGTGGTCCATGAATTGCACAACCCTATCGGCGCACATGGGCGATGCGTGGAGGCCGGCGGCGGCGATCAAGGGTGCCACGTGCAAGGGCATGGAGCACTGGCTTGCATTAAGGACGAACAGCTCGGACCAAACTAACCGCAGAAGAGCAACCTGAAACAATGTGAAAATACGCAATTAATAAACTCGAAGTCCATTGTCCTCCTATCCTCTCCAATACGAGCATAAGCATCATCTTTGGTACATTACCTGATCGGTCACCTGCAGGTCTGGGAAGAAGGGTATGTTGCGCGCCCACTCTACAGCGGAGAAGAGCAGCCTAGCCGCCAGCTCGCAGATGTTCTCGATGCCCATCAGGTTGTTGGTCTGGATGCACTGTCCGTACCTGCTGGTCGGATAGGGTTCAGCCCTCAGCAGCAGCGAGATGTAGCTGCTCAGGTAGGTGTGATTGCTGAGCGACGTCGTCACTGAGTCCGTCGAGTTCAGGAATTGGTTGGGCAGGCCGGGAAGGGCAGGCTGCGAGGGCGGCACACGGCCCCTTTGGACGGCTGTAACAGAAAGAGAGAAAATCCAGATGATCAGAGACACCCCTTCGCTCGCATAGGCATGTTTACGACGGACGCGAAAGTAGCCTGTAATATGGCTTGAAGTGTGTCAAAACATAAAACTGCATTCCACCGCTCTAGACATTTATAATTTGCAGTGAGAACCTGTTTTTCAATTTGATTTCATGTCTTTTTAACTGCAAATTAACTCTGGATTAGCAGTAAAACACAAATACTTAAGGTGTCCCTTCGTATTCTTCTCCCCTCACGCGCAACCTACGCATCCCAATCCACACCAGTAACCTCTCACTCTCCATCTACTTCTTTTATTTGCACTCGTCTTCTACTTCTTATTCTTCTTCTTCTACAGCTACGCTCTCGGCTAATTGTCTGCGCGCGAGGAAAGTGATGCATTGTCTCCTACAATCCCACAGGGTATTCCCCCAAAAGTAAAAATAAACAACAACAGAAACAAACAAAATCCAATGTCGCGTTTCATCCTCCCCCATCCTCCACCGCAACGCCGTTTTCTTCGTTTCTATTTTTAATTAATACAAGCCTCGCGATGCAGTAAGTATACCTCGACCTCTCCGCCCGGTTGAGGTATAATGCACCATCAATCAAAGTTATGCTTGTCTAAGATCATTTATATGGGCCCTGACGTTTGAATTAACATTGATTGGTGTTCGACTTCTCCTCACTCGTTTCATCTTCTTCATCCTCCTTGCATCATATACTTCTTTTTTTTTTATTCTCATTCCCTTTCATATTTTTCTCCTTGCTTCATTTCCAATTTTTCATGACAAGTACATTATCGTTACGTTCGAAAAACAATTAATTGTCCCGTGACGCGCAAATGCAAATGAACGCAAAGTATATATTTATAAAAGATGCTCCAATCAACCGAGAAATAATAAATTATTAAACATATAAAGAAATGATAATCGAAGCCGATTTGACCCATGACCCATGAATAGAGTTGTGTATCCAGAGAGGAAGAAAGTAGCGAACGGGGTCGATATATCACCGAAATATAATCATAACAACAAACGGCGAATAAGTCGGACGAGTTTTTTGGAATGTAAAAGTTCTTTCGTTATACTCTCAAACACACACATTTAGTATATATATATATATGTGTGTGTGTATATTTTTATTATATGTTTATGCATGGAACTTGTATTATAATTCTGTACTGAGTTGCTATGCCGAGTGTGGCTATCGTGGGAAATGACCTTTGCTGACCCTGACCTCGAACCAAGACCAAGCGTACAGCGAGATGGGGCCATAATCAAATACCATAAAGAATGAAGTCATTCTAGTGTTGGTTTCCCTCAAAAAAAAAATATATACACACACTTACGGCGAGCACACTTCTTGGACTCGGCGAAAGTTGAGGCCCCGAAAAAATAATAAAACCAAAAAAGATAAAGAAAAAGAATGAGTATAAAAATAAGAATAAGTCGACAGGACGAGACGGAATCAACAAAACGCAAACAGCAAATCGGAAATGACAGTGCGAAAGGTCAGAAGGGAAACGGTAAGGTGGAGGAGGAGAGGATGGATCCGCCGGTGTCCGTGTGTTGTTCTTTATGTTCCATTGGTTGGACTGGTGATTACCCGTTTTTAGAGCTGAAATCGCCGATTTGTGATTAGCTCGGATAAACTTTTCCAGGCCTGTGACCTAAAAGTAGCGGCTCGCTTCGTCTTCCATTACGAATTTCGTACCATTTTCCTTCGCGGCTTTCACGTGTGTTTAATACTAAAATTGTGCAATTGTTCGCGTTGACAATAAATTAATTGCCTCCTTGTTATTCTTCGCTTTTCATGATGATCATGATTATTTATTTCGATTTTTTATTAAAGTTGACCTTTTTGATTATGAAGAACTGAACACAAAAATCAACTCTGTAGAAATGTGTATATAAGTATACACATATAATAGTAAGTAACAAGAAGTGGAGTCGTTTGTATTGTGTTGGAAAGAAGAACACGAAAGTAATTCCCTGAATCGGGGAGAGGGCCGTAATTAAATTAATGTAGTGTAGTTGACATGTAACTTCTTCTCTCCATTCCATATGAAAGATGCGCTCCGTAGTTTTTCCCAAGAAAAAGCAACGTTTCGAGTAAATTATGCGAGGACATTGTCTGCTATGGTCTGGCCTCTTCTTATTCTTCTTCTTCCTCCTCTACTTCTTTTTCCTCACATCGCCCCGCTTCCTTTCCGGCCGAGGGGTTGCTCACCGTAACCAAATAAGATTTCGCCAAAAATAATAATTGCATAAGTGGGTCCGCTTTCTTTCCCACGGCAGGACAAGAAGGGCGCCCCTATTCCACGGTCATTTGAATAAATCCCTTAGACTCGGACCCCCATTTGCATAATATCCGCTGGACACTGGTCATCCTATCTTCGGAAAGGTGTCACAACCCTCGAAGGTTTTTCTCTCTCTCTCTCCCCCTATGTTTCAAAACGGGTTCTACCTGGTCACTCTGTTGTTCCGTATTCCCTTCACCCATCCCTTAGTCATCTTTTAATCGGAAGCACGGATTAGCAAATCGATATTACCCAAATCTCACCCAAAAATTTGAATCACAACAACCGCATGTGAACTATTCAGAAGTTATTACTTTCTCAAGCGTAAACGGACCCTTCGGAACTAACGTAATTCAATTTTTATTCAAAACCTCAGAACACGCTTGGAACGCACCGATAAATCTTTACACCACGATCATAAAAATTCAATAAAAAAAAATATGCTGTGAAATTTATCACTAAAATGTTTTCAGTTTAAAATGATTACCGACAATATAGTTAACATATGAAATAAGAACGTCTCTAATTAAAGTCTTTAATTACATAATACGTAGACCTAAAATAGTCAATGACCTTTCAATTGACTTTATTTTCGTTGCACACTACAATGCATTCATTCATTACTATGTTTATACTAGTTTCATCCAACTATTAATTTAAAAACCAGTTGCATTTCAATTTTTATTATCAATAATAATTTTAATATAAAAATTGGATTTTAATTGTTTCTTCTTATAAAGAATTCATTACTAATTATCATTCATGATTTCAATTAAATAAAATCCATAATTTTTACAGCATTTTCGAATTAATTAAAAATTGGATTCGTTTCTTTTTACATTGAAAATTTCGATTAATTATTTAAAAAAAAAATATGAAAACATTTAATTAAATATTTTCACACTATATCTCGTTCAACATGCTGTTATTGTTTCCATTTTTTTAGTTGCTTTCTCTCTCCTCACCCACAGAGTGTTTGTTTTCAATTTGCAAATGGGATTTGGATATTTACGCTTACCACCCTTTATGAATTTTATGCGCGCGATACGCAAGGGGTGGCGCGCGGATAATGGACGCAGATTAATTTTTTAGATTATCCGATAACAGCATCTTCATATCGTCCTTACGTAACGCAGAAAAAATAAATGAATGAATCTAACATCAACACCGCGGAATGATCATTAATTACTTCTTTAATGAATTTTATCGTGAAATAAATAAAATCTTTATTAATTGAAAAATTTTGGTTTATTTTGGGTATATATTCAAATTAATTAACTATGTATTAAAAATATATAATTGAGAAAAAAAAATACTTGAATTGATTTGTTGATGGTCATTACCATATGGATTATTTGTTAAGTGATGGTTTTCACCAGTAAGGAGATGCGAGAATGAAAACCAGAGAGAGATAGAAGAAGATTGAAGGGCCTCATTTGTTATGTCTACCTGATGTTAAAAAGGTCGCGTGTTTAACAAAGGGAAGAAGATGAAGCTGAAGAAGTAGAAGAGGCGAGGAAAAAAATAAAAGGAACGTCCACGGACTAGTTCTTTATGATTATGATTATTATTTTGTTTCGCCTTTAGTTTTGTTTTTCATGGTTCGCCTTCTTCCTTCATCATCTCATCTCGTATTGTTCTCCAGCTTTACAGCCGCACGTGATCGCATCTTCACAATTAAACATCACCGATCCCGGTCTTGTGAAGACGGACCGGCGCACGAAATTACTGCGAGCTTAAAATACCTTTTCAATTGCACTTTGATTGTTTTGACAAGAGAGGAGCTGGCCGTGCGATGATGGAAGGAGTTGAGAGAAGACTGGCCTCGAAGTATGCGCAGTCTTATATGTATATATGTATGTATGTACACGGGCCCTATTGTGCTCTATTCTTGCAGATGATTGATCGATTTAATATACAAATACTTGACCGTAAGGTCCAACAAAAGGGCCTTTCCCGAGACCAAAAGGATCGTTTACCGCTTGCATACATTAACGACTCGGCCAAGATTAATGGCTTATTGGCGGTCAGTGTTATGGGAAAGCGGCCTAAACACAAGACCGGGCACAGGATCGTATTTCCAGTTTACTCGCACAGCCATCTACCTATCAAATCCAATCCTATCCATCCATTACCTAGTACCGAGCACCTCATCATTACGATTATTGTGATTACGATTACGTGGAAAACGCAGCGTCTTATTAACTAACACCCAAGCTGCGAGCTCTAAATGATTTAAACGATGAATCAAGGAAGGAAACGATCGCGCTAGTCCATGCAAATCACTATCCAGCGCTCTCGTTTCGCGCAATATCAAACACCAACGAAAAAAAAAAACAATAACCGAATCCTCACCTTCTCTCCGCATTCCCATCTTCATGCATTTTTTTAATCTACAGAATTGACACTGGTTTCTGTGGTGCTGGTCGATCGGGCAGTTCCTGCTACCCCTGCAGGAATATGTCAGGTTCCTCCTTACGCTCCTCTTGAAGAACGACTTGCAACCTACGGCAAAAAAAAAATAAGAATTAAAGAAACAAAGCACAAATGGAAGAAGCACACAGTAAGTAAGTAAGTAATCAGATACACTCGGAAGGAAGGAAATCTTACAACATTCGAAACCTTTCTTATTGCCCGGATTATTATTATTATTGTGTATACGAAATGTAAAGGAAGATCGAAATAAGGATTCTAATAGGATTTGAAGATCCACGCCGTGGAACTTTTTAATTATAATTACATATGATTTCTTCCCCATCCGTTCTCGCTTCGCTGACCGCGAAGAAGAAGAAGAATCGTTGCCGTGTATTATATTATATGTATGTATATATATTATCCTACCATCTATTTACGAGGAAGATCATCTTGAATTCACGCATGTAAATATCATCTTTTTTTTATGGTTTTATAAAATGCGTGCCATTTGTTAGCGAATCGCTCCCCGAAGGGCCGTAAAATTCTTAAGTTGCTTTTGTGTTTCTGTCTTCAATATTTTTATTCTTGTACGCTTCTCCTGCGCTCGTAAATTAAGCAAGTAGAAGCGTGATTTCTATCTGGGGATAATTATCGTCGCAATTAAAATAATTAGGAGAGGTTCTTGTTGTGCGGTAGTTCACTCGGCGCGCGGAAGGTGACTTCCTGAAAGGTTTGAAGGGATAGATGGTTTGGTTTTGATGTATAGCGACGGGTTGTATATTTTTTTAATTGTTGTTATTTACCTTCGCATGTGAACTGTCCGTAGTGTTTTCCTGAACTTTTGTCACCACAAACCACGCACTCGATGTTCTGGTTCTTGTCACTGTTCACACTGATCTGGGAGTTCTGGGACGGGGTCTGCCTGCTGATCAGCGCGATCTCAGCGTTGTCCAGGGTGATGGGGTTCAGGTTGGCGGGCAGCGGGTTCAGGTTGGTCACCGGAAGAGGGTTGAGTGCGTTCGACAGCGTGTTCAGGCTGGTCGGTATGGGGTTGACCAACGACGATTCCCGCCACGATGGTGCCACTAGAGCCATATTTTATTCGCTATAAAGCTATGCCCTCTTTATCGCACACGCCTCGTATGACACTTGTTATCTATGGCACCGGCGGAGAGGAGCAGAAGAAGTATACGATACAAGAAGAAGTAATCACTTTACAACATTCAAATGGGAATCTCTATCCCTCTGGGCTTAGATCCTCTCTCGCTGATATTGCAATTACGCACGCAATTATGCTATGTATTTATTATGATATTTGTCGCGTGTCCCGATGCTATTCTATACTTGTTATTGCAGTTCGCGGTACGAACGGAAAAGTCGCGGGGGGTTGGCGGCACTGCTCAGCAATTTGCGGAGAAAAATGTTGGAAAATTTGGCACAGTTTTCGAGTATTTCGCAAGTTGGAGCGGTTCGGAACGAGCACGTATCGGAGCACTCGAGGTGATAGGTCATCCCCTCGGCACTCTCTAGCCTCTACTAGTGACCTTTCGGTCTCGGGCCCGACACTGACTTGGCCTGGGCGGGTCTGGGAGGTCCCCGGTTCACAGCCGGGTCACGATAGGCCAATGGGCGGCGTCGAGTACGATGGTGGGGGCAGGACAGGCCGCGCTCACAGCCCATGGCTCTGGCATTTCGCGCGCCACTGTATATTTTCGGGTGTCGCTACTCTATCACTACCACGTGCTGCTGCTGCTCTGCTCTGTTTCTACTCTTCTCTTCACTACTCTACTCTTCCTACCCCATACTTCCTTCCAGACACTTCTACAAAAATCGCCCGGAGAGTACACGGCAACCAGTCTTCAACACCCACAGTGAACACAACCTAAACAACAACAAATGCTCTGCTCTCTTTATTGACATCACTTATTTTCATCTCATCATTCTAATACTATAAAACCAAGACTAATAAAAGTAAAGATCCTTTAAGAACTCGCTCAAGTGCTTTCTCTCTCTCTCTCAACTTCTCTCAATAACACACAAACACAATCTGTATCTTTCTCTCTCGGTCGCCCGTAAGGATGTTATCCCTTTAATTCGGTGTGAAAGGATGAAACGCGGCCGCGTCGGCGAATGTAATTTGCGAAACAGACCCATGGTACATTCGCCGCAGAGATAACCCTTAAAAACGATAATAACAATTGCAATCGTAAAAAAAGGATTAAAGGTGAACGTGTGCGCAAAGGTGTAACAAAAGGTTTTATTATTACATTATTATGATAAACGAAAAAAAAAACACACGCACGCTCATCTCGACTCTCTATGAATTAGTTTTTTTTACTGTTGTTTTGTTTGTGGATGTGCCGCATTTAACGCCCTTCTCGACGGGATGATGATGATGTTCATGATGATGATGATGTTTAACCCTTCTCCCGTGCAGCATCCCCCGGCGCGGGGAGATTCATCTACCTGATTATTCGATTCTTCCTGCAACCCCTTCGTCAGCCACCGGAGTCTGTTTGTTTTTTTTTTCTTTCTTCTCTTTTTGTGTGTATGTGGCTACGCATCAGGTGTTTTGCCCCCGTTTTATTGTGCCAACATAATCAGCAATGAGACTAACGAGGGCCGACTTCGTAAACATCCCATACAGATTAGCCCCACGGCACGGGCGTAAAAATTAAATTTACAACCCCATCTCAATTACACCTAAACGCATCGCAGTCAGGGAGATGAAAAGAAAACGACGGAGTTTCTTTTTTCATACCAGTTTCTCTGATTTAATCTTCACATTTCTATTCATTCGTAGAAAAAGTAAGATTATTAATATTTGCATTGTTTTGATGCCAATACATTGGATTTACCAGGAAGTTATTGTTTTTTTATAAATTCTAATGGGATATAAGAAATGAATGAGTTTATTTTTTCAAAATTTATAATTTAACACAAATTTACGTATAGAATAATTAAATTCTTTATTCATATTTTTATATTTATTCTATATATATTTAGTTAGACAATTTTTTTATTTATTATTATTTCTATTGAAAGAATTGAAAAAATCTAATATTTTTGTTTATTCGGTTTTATAATTATATTATATTTGTTACATAATATATTTACAAGCATAAAAACCGAAGTAAATAGAATAGATTTTTTTTATATAAAATAAAATTTTATTTTTTTTTACTAATTTATATGTTATTAATTATATTTTCGACTTGATTTCATGAAAATTATTTTCAATTGTAATTCAGCTTTATTCTTATAAGAAAATTAAGATTTTATAATAAAATTTGTTTATAGAAAATATTAATAAATTTTGGCAATTATTTATTATATATTATTATTAAAGTTATATAAAAGTTACATTAAACATGAAAAAAAATAGATAATATTAATACAAAAATATTTGGGATAAAGTAAATTTGAAGTAAGTTTTTCTTAAAATTAACTTTAAACACAAGGTTTTTCAATTAATTTAATTTTGGTTATTTAAACGAAATACTTGAAACGTGTACTAATTAAATTTTACATTTTTGGAAAACCACGTTGAAAAACCAATGATGAACCAATTGATAAATTTTTAATCATAAACGTTTTAATTTTATTAATCTTTCAAGTTAACATAATTCTTATGAAACATTTACAAATTTTCAAGTTATACAAAACTTAATGAATTTGTTTAAAAAAGAATTATATATATTAAAAATTTCCTAAACGTTGAACAAAAATAATAACAATTAGTTTGACAAATAGAAATTTGAGAATTTGTCATGTGTGTGTCAACCTCCCAATTTGCTTGAAAAACGATTCATCTTCATCTGCTGCATCCGCGCAATTACGCAATCCTTCCATGCGTTTCATCCCTCCGCTTCCCGCTCATGTTAACTGAAAACACAGAATGATCTATATTCAATTATGTAAGAAACGATGCGCTATGGCAAACTTATTATTATTGTATCAATACTTGAATTATTCTGTTTAGATTCTTAGTTTCAAACACACAAGCAATGCGCTTGCTGGACTTTCTCTTTCAATCTTTTTTTTTTAAATTTTATTTCTTTAACTTCTCTCTTGCCATTGTATTCATTATCCATAAACGAAGATTTTACTTTTCCATTAAGTATTTGCAAGCAATCAAATTCATTATTGATAAAATTATATTTTATTATTTATTTTATCAAAACAATTTTCGTGCATTATTGATTTATTATTAGGAAAAAAATAATTTGAACTGATTCTACAAAATTGAAATAATTGTTTATTAATAGATGATCTTTTAATTTTTATTTGAAAATATATAACTTTCTGAACACAAAACGGTGTAACTCGAAAAGTATGCAAAAAAAAACGCAAAATGTTGTTGTTGATTAATAATAATTTTTTTAAGGTACATAAATCAAAGAAAAATATTGGAAGTCAAGAAAATTGTTCTTTTTGTTTATTTTCAACATTTTTTTACACGGTAAAAAAACAAAAACGTGTAAAGAAAGTACCGTGTAAAACGGAGATAGGTGTATATATAATAAATATTATTTTACTAATATGAATATAATTTGAAAAAATAAATTATAAAACTAAGGTAATAAATTAAAGGTTATTTTTTTCTTGTAAATGAAAGGAATGTTTTCGTATTGATATCGATGCAACGGAAAAATAATAAAAAAAGAGGAATAATGTAATCGTTATTGGAGTGAACTTCAGTGACGGTCGATGATTGATTGTTAGAAACAATAATATCCTGTATGTGTATTAGCTTCAATTGTGAATAGATGCATTCGATTTCTTTGATTGAGTGTTATTTATTGTAATACATCCTGACACTTTGACCTCTCGCCTTTGTGATACATAAATAGGTTGCTTTCCATTTTGCCTGTGTCGCAGCGTTTCTTTGGAAATTAAGGCTCATTGAAATGGAGGATGAAAGTAAAGACACAGCAGAGGCGGTGATACTTTTTAATCATTTGTTTTGTGAAACATTAGTTAGATTTAAATTGAACGGAGTTGGAAAATGTTTAACAAAAATTAATAAAATTGAAGTAGCTGATTGAATGGCGCGCTGTTCTGTACGTGCGTCGAATATTGTGCGACTAAAGAATTAATCGAGTTAAGGATTCGGTAAGAAATGTTGTTTGATGAGCGCGTATTGTTTGGACGGGGTTGATTCGGAAGTGGCGTGCTTTGGAGGGGGGTGTGGATGCCGTTCCGCGAAGTTAATTAAGTATTCGCGCGGGGGCGGTTGGAATATGGATGGGAAAGTCTGTACCTTTCCGAGGAAAATATCCTTTTCTTCGGGGCTTATCTGGTCCTTTGTGCGAAGATATTTTCATCACGAGAGCTCAGGGAGGAAGGCGCGAAACAATAGGAACGCCTGAGCGCTCATCCCGAAACTCCGAAAAGTAAGTCTACAGAAGAGCAACCAAATACCAAAACCATCAACGTCCCCCAAATCGCGGCAAATTCAAATTATGCTAATCCAGTATATTGAAAACTGTGAGAAAAAATATCGAATAAATACATTAACGTATGCCTACGATCATTGTCCGAGGTGAGAAGAAGGGAACTCTATGGTTTTTGGGGCAGATCCGTAAGGAATCGGAAACCTTTCCGCATTTGAATGTCTCCAGTTTTATGTAAACGAAACCCGCACTTTACATATCTTTCGAATAAATCTGGGGTTCGAATGGGCACAATTTCACTAGACACAGCGCACACACATAAACACATATATATACACACACAAACACATGGGCATGGTACCTTCTGACCTGGCCGTGGGAACCCCCGAGGTCGACTTTTGAAATTTACACCGACCGATGCAACTGACCTGTTCCTTGGGCATAACTCGGTAGTCCTTTACGGTAGCCCCCTTATACCTCTGACCCTTGCCCATCCGCACGATGACCAGACACGAACTTTAATGATGGGGTTCAAATATTGTTAAATGCCATAGCCCAGAAGGAACCGTTTCCTTTATACACCCTTTTATATCCGAGCCGTCCACTTCTTAGTCTTCGGGTTTTTGTTTTCCGTTGTGCGTGCTTTATATATCTTCTCTCTTTTCTTTGTATTTTTTTTTAAACAACAGGTACGGACCAAAGCGAATCGCCGTGATTTATTACCGCAAAGAACAAAAAAATATATTTATCCTTAATCCTTTTTAAGGGAAAACTGCTCGGACACAAGGGGGTTCTTCATTAACCAAATATTTGCACCCCAACGTATAAAATCTCTTACATTTAGATCCCAGACAAATTCTTAATACTCATATTTATTACACCAAGAAACAAACTCAGCTTAAAGACAAATTTCAATTCAATCCAATTCATTAAAATTAAATTATGACAATAATTCAAACTGAAAAAGAGAATTTTTATTGACACAATTAATTAAAAGTGAAAAATAAAAATTAATTGAAAATTAATAAGAGAATAATAGAAATATTTCATTCTTATTAGTTTTTTTTTTATTAATTACAAATTATTATTATTATCTATGTAATAATTAAGAAATTAAGTAATTCATATTGAATTTTTTGATTAACAAAAAGTTATTTTCAAAAAGTAAAAACTTGGATCAAAAGTATGTGAAAATTTAAGAAGAATAAAGAAGGGGCACGTCTATAAAGCCAAGCAATAGAATGTGACCGGAACAAAATCGACGATGAATATGTGCATTCCTTATTAATTCTTGGCTGCTGATTTATATTTCTGGATTTTTCTTATTCAGATTTTAATAGAAAAACGTCGTAAATCCACGACCCCTCCAGGATCACAATGCGGTTCCCCCTTAATATTTTGCGAATAAAGAAAAAAAAACTGAAGGTCGCCGGCTGAAGGACTACACAAGACGATGGTCAAGTTAACCCATCGCACGAGGGGAGGTTAACGCATTTGCATTAAAATGTAAGTCCTTCTATTAATAATATAACAAAATGCATACATTCACCAGTAAATCCCAGCTCTGTATTACTTAAATCTCTTACAATTGCATGAATAGTTATCATTCTATACTAAATTTTCTTTAAGGATTAAAGGTTTTACAATACTTGTTCCACATAATTGCACAATTGTTACATATTGATTTTAATATTTTATGCAAAAGAGAGGAATAATATTCAAAAAAAATATCTCCAACCCCTTAAGATAATTACACCATCGACCATTCCTATGAAATCTGAATATCTCTCCTATCCAACGCACCTAGACACATCTTCGTGTTGCCATCGAGTCGCCTGCTATGAGCTGTAAAAATTGAAAAAACAGAGAAACGACATTTTTTCGTCTTTAATTCAGTTTTTTTTAGGTTTTTTGTGTGAATTTCTCGACAATTCCTTAATTACATTATCGACCATTCGCATGAAAGCTGAATACATCACCTTTCCAACAAGGCTATTGGCATCTTCGGGCTGTCGTGGAGTCGTCTGCTATGAGCTGTAGAATTTGAAACAGCAGAGAATCAACTTTTTTTTCAGTAATTACAGTTTTTCGTGAATTTCTCGAGAACCCCTTAAGATAATTACATCATCGACCACTCGTATGAAAGTTGAATGTCTTAGCTTTCCAACGAACCTATTGGAATCTTCGTGGCCAAGTCACCTGCTATGAGCTGTTGAAATCGTTGATGGATAGAAAAAACGGTTTTCGTTAATAACTCGAATACTATTGAACTTTTTTATAATTTTATTGTATTATCAAGAGAATACAAGCGTTGCGCAACATTTTATGTAACAAAAGTTACTTAACCTTCTATAAGTAACAGAGAAACGACATTTTTCGTCTTTATTTCAGTTTTTTTAAGTTTTTCGTGAATTTCTCGACAATTCCCTAATTACATCATCGACCACTCGCATGAAAGCTGAATACATCACCTTTCCAGCCTGCTATGAGCTGTAGAATTTGAAAAAGCAGAGAATCAACATTCTTTTCAGTGTTTACAGTTTTTCGTGAATTTCTCGAGAATCCCTTAAGTTCTCCCCGTATGAAAGTTGAATGTCTTAGCTTTCCAACAAACCTATTGGCATATTCGTGGCCAAGTCACCTGCTATGAGCTGTTGAAATCGTTGATGGATAGAAAAAAGGTTTTTCGTTAATAACTCGAATACTATTAAACTTTTTTATGATTTTATTGTATTATCAGGTGCATACAAGCGTTTCGCAACATTTTATGTAACAAAAGTTACTTAACGTTCTATACGTAACAGAGAAACGACGTTTTTTTTTTCGTCAATTTTTTCAGTTTTTCGTGAATTTCTCGACAACTCCTCAAGGTGACATCATCTTATGAAAGCTGAATGTTTTGCCTTTCCAACGAGCCTATTGGCATCTTCATGCTGTCATGGAGTCGCCTGCTATGAGTTGCAGAAATCGTTGATAGGTAGAAAAAAACGTTTTTCGTTAATAACTCGAACACTAATGAACTTTTTTATGATTTTATTGTAAAAAAAAAGTGAATAGGATTTTTTTCAAAATCACTGTTTCGTTGAGATCCAACGAGTTTTCACAATGAAAATATATCTATAAGTTTTTAGTTAATTGAAAATATCGTTATGGGTTTTTAATAAATTTAGTTGTTGTGGTAAGTAAAGCATAAACGGTATTTATACATTCTATTGTCGACGTTCGAAGGTAAGCAATATGCGTGATTATTACGCGCTGGTGAAATGGAAATGTTTTTGCTGTCCCCGTCTGTCCATTATATTATAATTTCATTAAGCACACCCAAAGTTGTTAACTACTGTTAGTTTAATGATGTTTATGTGCGGATAAATTATATGTGAACAGTTGCCATTGTCCATTTGACATTTTCTAAGAAAAAAAGTTGACAATTGCTAATGACTGTTGTTGCGAATGTGTTATGGTTTGCTATGGACCATATGACAGTTACTAAGGACACTGTAAAGTTGCCATAGACTGTTGTTACAAATGCGTTGTGGTTGCTATGGATCTCATGACAGTTGCTACGTGCCTTATTGCTTTCTATAAATTAATTTTATAATTAAATCTATGTTTATAATTTTCAGAATTGAAATTTACTTATACAACATTAAGTATATTTAAATTTCATATTATTAATGAAAGTGTTTGTCTTTTATTAGCAGTTAATTATATATTTAATTGAATAAATACAAAATTTGCATTGTGGAAACGTTATAGAATTAAGTGTACATGAAGAAGTAATAAACATTTGTATTATAGTTAAATTATGTATTCTTAATTGAATAATAAAATTGTTAGAAGTTTTTTTTGTTAATTGAGTAGCAACAATTTCTCTTTAAAATTATGTATGGACGTTAAGGAAAAACAAATATTTAAATTAAACTTTCTTAATTAAATAATGAAATTAGATAGTTGTTTATCTTAAGTTTAGTATTGAAAAGAAAACTAAATAATTAGTTGGCAAAGTTTTCACTTTATTTGTTTAATATAATTTATGAAACAGATACATATGTGTACATTTGTATGTTAGTCGTAAAAAAATGTACGTATAGCGAACGTTAAGATAATGTACGTTATGTATTATGTACTTCACTGTCTACAATTATTATAGAGTTGTATAAAAATTGGTAAGTAACTAAAAAATATAAATATTTGTTCATTTGTGCCTGAAATAATTATATAGGTATAAACGAAGTACGTTAAATTGGTGTATATTAAGTGAGCGTGTCTGTAAATAATGAAACAGAGATTGAGTTAAAATCAAAGAAACAAATATTGAGTTGTATAAAATGAGATTGTATGACATAGGGTTGTATTTTATGAAGCGAAAGGAAGTTGGATCCTGTTTTGTTCCTTTCAATGCTAATAATGGATTAGTGGAAAGTGAGAGTCCTGGCACTTTATTTTTCTCATGCGATTAGTTCCGAATCGGAAATGAGCGCGCGGGGGTGGAACACGGATTCTTGCAAAAGGGCTCACCCTCTCTGCGCTTCTGCTGCCGCCGTTCTAATATAAGGCAAACACAATCAAATGTATCAGAATCAACAAGCGTTAAGCGCGCCCACAGCTTAATATCGTCAACCAACATCATAATGGAATATTGGCTCTTATGGAAACACCCTCTCCATCCGAGAGTTCGGTTTTAAATGTCGGATTAGCGTATTAACATTTATGCTAGATATGTTCTGAATGTGTGTAATCGCGAGCATGCGTATATATGAGGCATATATTAGCTATGTGAACGCGTCATACCGTAACAATTACTCATACGCTCCGTTAAATGCTCCCGTAACGCAGCGGTACCAAACAGAACACTCTCAACGCAACGCATTTTAAATGCAACGAGCGGAAAACCAAAGTTGAAAAAAAAAAGAATAACAATGTTGTAACGCGGTTTAAATTGAATTAAAGTATAAAATGTGGATGACAAAAGAGTGTAACACCAACAGCGTGTTAAACGGTCATCGATCGGCATTTTAATTGGCCACCGTTTTGCGACGGCCCCATCGCAATTACATTTTAATATCCACCAAACAATGCACTTTACGTTAATTGGATCGATGGGTTTCATTAGTACGACGGGATGCCCATTAGTTTGGTTACCAACAGTTTGGCTTGATTCCCAATGCTCGTTTGAAGCACAGCCTTGTTTGCAAACAGAGTTGATATATTCCATCAAACACGATACTCTTTACCAAACAATACTATATACATTGTTGTGTTACTTTTCATCTACTCCATCAACACAAAAATATTTTACAAAATAAATAAGAGATATGTAAAAAAAATGTACGTATTAACGAACTACGTTAAAATAATGTACTTTATTTTTGTACAAAATTAATCAGAGATATTTTTGTATTATCAACACAAAAATATTTTACAAAATAAATAAGTTAGGTAAGAGAGATGTAACAAAAAAAGTACGTATTAACGAATCCATGTTTGTACATAATGAATCGGGTATATGAACGAGTTTTACCATGAATAATAATGTACGTAGAAGTGAACAACATTAAATTGATGTATATTAAGTGAGCGGCTCTGTAAATAATTAATCAGCGATTTCAAATCTTCAACACAAATATATTTTACAAAAGATATAAGTTAGGTAAAAGATATGTAACAAAACAAAAAGTACGTATTAACGAATCCATGTAAATAATGTACATAATGATTCGGAGATATTATTGTACATTCAATCGGGTATTTGAACGAGTTTTACCATGAATAATAATGTACGTAGAAGCGAACAACATTAAATTGA